>NC_086452.1:462382461-462645320 GCF_028390025.1 Pseudophryne corroboree | reverse complement strand
ATGCATGGGTGCACTGCGGCGTCGACACATGCGAAGTTCCGACGCGATCGCGGCAACAAACTGCAGCGAGCGATCGGGTCGGAATGACTCCCTTTATCTCCATTCAAGGCTTAGTAAATAGACCCCTAAGTCACACTTTGGGGAATATATAGTCTATGAACAGAGCTGGAACAAAAGCAGGCCATCCATTCTGCTATGCGTTGCCGTTGGGGTACGACCGAAAATTGTTGAGCCCAAATTCCTTCGGCAAAGCCTACCGATGCCAGTGTTCACTGCAGAACGAGAGGAATATTGGGCAGAGCAGCTTTGTGAAAGCATCAGTCAGGAGAACGACCGTCGTGCCTGTTGATGCGTCACACGCAGCAACGGTAGCGTAACCGCAGACTACAGTGAAAATGAAAAACGGAAGGCGCTACGCTGGTGATCAGTGATGGGGTCGGGATTAAATCACTTGCTTGACACTTATTACAGTCTCATACACAGGTGTAAACAACGTGGGCTGAAGAGATTGAGCCGGACTGATTGAAGTTATATTTTTTTAATGAGGAAATGGTGAACCAATAATCATTGTAGAAACTTTGCTCTGCAGATGTATTTTCATTACTAGGTGACAGTAGGTTTATAGATCATTTTCTGCTGCTGAGCACAGCGTGGAGTCAGAGTTATATAAAGATGGATTTAATGCAGACGGCCGGGATTGCAGCAAGCCGGCCTTTCTGGCTTGTATGAGCGATGCAGGCCGCTAACGGGGGAGGGGGGGTTGTGTTATGCAGAGTGTACACGAATCCATGTATCCTGGATCGATGCCGCTAGATCATCGGAATTATATGGGAATCTCATTCATTCATTTTCCACACAGAGATAAACCATAATAAAACAGATTTCAGGATATAAGGGCGATAAGCTCAACTTTGATTCAAGCGACTTTTCGCCTTAAGAAAGAAAATATGCTGACGCACTCTGAGACCTGGACAGACACTTTAGAAGTGATGTGCCACAAACTGCAAGATATATGGGCTCCAAATTTCTGCTAGGTCTTATAAAAGCCTAAGGGGGAGACACTGCGTGTACGTTTCATCAGTGGCAAACGCAGGATTCCTAGAGGGGGGTTTCCAAATGTAATGCACCGTCTACCACTCTACAGAACATGGAATAAAGTACATTAACATGTAACACTATAGATGGTCTATAGTATAGACTGTATCAAACATTTAAATAATATAAATAAGATAAGTGGTCATGAAAAGGTTAAACATAGTATAATAAATAAATATGCAAACACAAAGGATCCAGAACTGCACTTTCTAAGCATACGTTCTCCCACCTCATGGTAAGGCTCCTGTCTCTTCTTGCTGGTCGCTGCTCTCTGGTCCGGTGCACTGATTGACTGCTCAGATCCACACACAGCAAACGTGGTAGAAGAAGCTGCTATCACTGGGCATGTGCAGCAGCTCTGCTCTGTCCCTTACACTGCATGATGTGGCAGCCGCTCTAGTAATCGTATTATGGGGGTCATTCCAAGTTGATCGCACGTAGCAACTTTTTGCTGCTTAGCACATAGACCCATTAGGGAATAAGGGCCTGATTCATAGATAGACGCAAAGCCGATTTTTGCAGCTGAGAGGTTAATGACCGACTGCGCTTATGCCTAGAACGCACTGCATATGTGCCACAATAGTCTTGCATTGGTGGTTGCAGAAGGGATTTATAAAAAAAAGTGATTGACAGTCAGGAACCATTCAGAGGCAGTAGCAGGGAGTGGCGACAAAAATGGAGGTGTGTCGTGACCATTTTTCGGGCGCGTCTAAGCCCGTGACTGCGATTCCATATGCAGCTGCTCCAGTGTCCTTCTTCCATGCTGCACAGTCATAGAGCAACTTCCAAGTTCAATAATCGACTGATTTGCGACGGGTGCTGTAACTCTGTAAGCAGCCGCTGGGACTCGCCAAGCCACTGGCGGGCGTCTTTATGGTCCAGGTGGCTGCGGCATTTATATATTTTTGCACAGTTGCTACGACCAGGGGTACCAGGGAAACCACCGGTAGGCCCCACTGCCTGAGTGCCCACTCCTTCCTCTAGGGATCAGGTTCCAGACTGTGCACTTGTATTATACATGGTAGATATGTTGCATTACACTGCACTAAACTATTGGGGGTCATTCCGAGTTGTTCGCTCGTTGACGATTTTCGCAACAGAGCGATTAAGGCAAAAATGCGCATGCGCATGGTACGGAGCGCGCATACGCTAAGAATTTTAGCGCAAAACTTAGTAGATTTACTCACGTCCGAATGAAGAATTTTCATCATTGAAGTGATCAGAGTGTGATTTACAGGATGTGGGTTTTTCTGGGTGGAAACTGACCGTTTCCTGGGAGTGTGCGGAAAAACGCAGGGTAGGAGTAAGTCTCGAGCTACTCAGAAACTGCTAAGAATTATTTATTCGCAATTCTGCTAATCTTTCGTTCGCTATTCTGCTAAGATAAGACTCACTCCCAGAGGGCGGCGGCC
This sequence comes from Pseudophryne corroboree, assembly GCF_028390025.1. Lineage (NCBI taxonomy): Eukaryota > Metazoa > Chordata > Amphibia > Anura > Myobatrachidae > Pseudophryne > Pseudophryne corroboree. Next base: position 462,642,813 of record NC_086452.1, on the reverse strand, counting down.
TAGCGTGTGCAATGCTGCTAAAAACAGCTAGCGAGCGAACAACTCGTAATGACCCCCATTGTGTATTTCAAGCCTCTGTTGAGGCTGTCCACACCCCCTTTTTAGGCTGGCCACACCCCTAGTATGGGCCCCTATAACGGCATTCCCCCGGTATGCCCTTCATGCCCCAGTCCGACACTGGCTGCGACCACATTCACAGCGGCGGCTGCATTTGCGCACATCTCTATCAGTCCTGTGGGGAGCATAGTGAAGGGTGAATATTACAGTAGGTAGGTCACATACAGACAGACAGACGCTACAAAGCAATACCTGTTTGCATAGTCCAACCTCAGTCTTCCAACCTCTAACAGCCCCAAGATCTAGGCACCAACCTAGGTTACCTTGTGAGAAAGAAGTGCCTCATTCATCAGCCCTAAATGAAGAAACAGCAATGAGAATGGTAATAAAAGAACTGCAGAAAGTGATTCCAGTCCTGTTTGTTATGTAGCGCACACCTGGATCATGGTAATTTCCAGGGCTACTGGCCCGGGAGGACACACGTGTGAGATGGTGTGTAGGGGTTGGATACACAGAGACGTACGATGCATTATTCATTTCAGCCAATTACCTTGGCAGCTCATGGCCAGATGGATCTTTTACATTCTGACGAGGGGCTCCAGGAGTTATCTAGATCCTTAGACAGAATGCAAAGCAGGAGCCGCCGACCCGCATCAGAAATCCTATTGTAAATCACCCCTTTGACTACTCGACGCAAGTTCATCGGCAGATTAATTCAGTGGGCTGGTCTTGGTGTCAACCGCTGCATTCATCCAATCAAAGGCAAAGCAGGGAGACCAAAGCCGACGTCACAAACATCGCGAACGTCGCTCAAAGGCTTGAAAATAAAAACAGTACAAGCCAAATTGGAAGAAAAAAAAAACACTCTTGCTCTACGCCAACATCTGCGCACATATAGGGTGTCTGCAAGACTTATGGATCTACGGTAAACTTTTCAGGATCCATAAATTCATTCTTGCTAATGTAGAAGTAGAATGTTAATGGTGAGAGGGATGAGGGGATACGTGCACAAATGCGGAAATTGTGTATAGGGAGCACAGAGGGTTAATAGTACGATGCAAACAGTGACAGCAGAGGAGAGAGACTTGGAAATTATTATTATTTCAAATGCCCTACAGGTAGGAAAGAAATGGAGCAAATCATCTATAAAGGTCAACGGAATAGTAGGTGATATAGTTGGAAGGATGAAGGTATAAATAGCGCTTTATATATTGCTGTCTGGTAGGTTGTGTTTAATGCTATGGGAAGTGTCTAGAGTTAAACGTAGGTCAAAACAAACTACTAGAGTAACTGGGCATTGGGGAGATACAGTCACTGGGGGAGCTGTATCAAACCGTCTAAAGGTGGAAAAATCGGGTTGGGTTCACATGACCGGCAGTTGGGAGACCGGTGTTCACCATACTGACTTTTAAATGCACGGCGGGGGGAAGGGGGGGAGAGTGAGCACAATGAAGCCCCTCTCGGGCTCGCTGGCGAGCTGCGCTTGCCACAGGTTCTATTCTACATCCTGAAAAATCACCCAATGCAATCAGCTTCTAGCTACCACTTTATAGAATGTAGAGATTGATGATAGTTACGTACAAGCTGGTTGCTATGGGCAACTTCTGCGCTTGTATTCTTTAGAACAGGCATGTCCAAACTGCGGCCCTCCAGCTGTTGAGAAACTAACATCCCAGCATGCCCTGACACAGCTTTAGCATTCTCTGACAGCAAAACTGTGTCAGGGTATGCTGGGATATGTAGTTTCACAACAGCTGGAAGGCCGCAGTTTGGACATGCCCGCTTTAGAAGGTTTAAAACATTTCCTGTATCAGATGACCGGCTAGCGTAACCTGCAGACTGGTGCCCCTGTGTGTGCATTAGGTCGGCCCACGCTCTGCGCCGTGTTTGTGGCCCTGTCCCTTATCTCGGCACTTGCACGGGACACAGGCACTCTCTGCCTTTCATCGCTATCTCTTTCAAATGAACCAGGAGCCGTGTATTCCCCCCCCCCCCCCCCCCCCCCCCCCCCAGCTTACACCCTGCACCAGGGCCTGGGCAATTAGCATTATGTTAATGGTTTGACATTGGGTATCATTCAGCCTAAGAAGTAGATTCCAGACATATGATGTCAGTTTGTACCTTAGCAAAACCATGTTGCACTATGGGAGGATTAAAAACATAAGATGTGCTGGCAGCTATAGAATCTAGAGCCTCCTAGCTCAACTCTACTGTAAATCACACAATAAGTATAATAGTAGGGTTCAGTACAGTATACCAGCAGTCGGGATGCCGGCGTTCAGAATGCAGACACTGGCATCCCAAGTGATTGAAATCTCTAAATGGGCACAGGAGGCAACTAACCCTAATTCTCTACCTCCCCCAAACCCTCCCTCCCCGCAGCCTAACCCTCCCTCCCCGCAGCCTAACCCTCCCTCCCCGCAGCCTAACCCGCAGCCTATTCCTCCCTCCCCACAGCCTAACCCTCCCTCCCCGCAGCCTAACCCGCAGCCTATTCCTCCCTCCCCACAGCCTAACCTTCCCTCCCCACAGCCTAACCCGCAGCCTAACCCTCCCTCCCCACAGCCTAACCTTCCCTACCCGCAGCCTAACCCGCAGCCTAACCCTCCCTCCCCGCAGCCTAACCCGCAGCCTATTCCTCCCTCCCCACAGCCTAACCCGCAGCCTAACCCTCCCTCCCCACAGCCTAACCTTCCCTCCCCGCAGCCTAACCCGCAGCCTAACCCTCCCTCCCCGCAGCCTAACCCTCCCTCCCCGCAGCCTAAGCTTCCCTCCCCGCAGCCTAACCCTCCCTCCCCGAAGCATAAGCCTCCCTCCCCGCAGCCTAACCTTCCCACCCCGCAGCCTAACCCTCCCTCCCTGCAGCCTAACCCTCCCTCCCTGCAGCATAACCTGCAGCCTAACCTTCCCTCCCCACAGCCTAACCCTCCCTCCCCGCAGCATAACCCTTCCCTCCCTGCAGCCTAACCCTCCCTCCCTGCAGCATAAGCCTCCCTCCCTGCAGCCTAACCCTCCCTCCCCGCAGCCTAACCCTCCCTCCCTGCAGCCTAACCCTCCCTCCCCACAGCCTAACCCTCCCTCCCCGCAGCCTAACCCTCCCTCCCCGAAGCATAAGCCTCCCTCCCCGCAGCCTAACCTTCCCACCCCGCAGCCTAACCCTCCCTCCCTGCAGCCTAACCCTCCCTCCCTGCAGCATAACCCTTCCTCCCCACAGCCTAACCTGCAGCCTAACCTTCCCTCCCCACAGCCTAACCCTCCCTCCCCGCAGCATAACCCTTCCCTCCCTGCAGCCTAACCCTCCCTCCCTGCAGCATAAGCCTCCCTCCCTGCAGCCTAACCCTCCCTCCCCGCAGCCTAACCCTCCCTCCCTGCAGCCTAACCCTCCCTCCCCACAGCCTAACCCGCAGCCTAACCCTCCCTCCCCGCAGCCTAACCCTCCCTCCCCGCAGCCTAACCTTCCCTCCACGCAGCCTAACCCTCCCTCCCCACAGCCTAACCCTCCCTCCCCACAGCCTAACCCTCCCTCCCCGCAGCCTACCCTTCCCTCCCCGCAGCCTTACCCTCCCTCCCCACAGCCTAACCCTCCCTCCCCACAGCCTAACCCTCCCTCCCCGCAGCATAACCCTCCCTCCCCGCAGCATAACCCTCCCTCCCCGCAGCCTAACCCTCCCTCCCCGCAGCCTAACCCTCCCTCCCTGCAGCCTAACCCTCCCTCCCCGCAGCCTAACCCTCCCTCCCCGCAGCCTAACCTGCAGCCTAACCTTCCCTCCCCACAGCCTAACCCTCCCTCCCGCAGCATAACCCTCCCTCCCCACAGCCTAAGCCTCCCTCCCCACAGCCTAAGCCTCCCTCCCCGCAGCCTAACCCTCCCTCCCCGCAGCCTAACCCGCAGCCTTACCCTCCCTCCCCACAGCCTAACCCTCCCTCCCCACATTAACCCTCCCTCCCCACAGCCTAAGCCTCCCTCCCCGCAGTCTAACCCTCCCTCCCCGCAGCCTAACCCTCCCTCCCCGCAGCCTAACCCTAACCTCCCCTGCCCACAGCCTGACCCTAATTCAAACTCCCGGATCCCAAGCGCCAGGATTCCAACTACATCCCTACATCCCTAATAGTATTATTTACATTGTATCCCCACAAAAATATATATATATATATTCGCTTACATTGTAATATAAATTTGTCCATGTGTAAATTTGCTCCCAGAACCTGGATTTGCTCATAACTACAAATGAAGGCCCATGTGGGATTTTCTATTGTAGAAGAGTAAGGGCCACGATCAGTGCTTTCTATCCTATAAACACTGACTGAAAGATACTATGGTTACACACTTCATTATGCTCTTTAATAGAATGGTTCTAATTATAATTCTAGCATTTACGTTTTTTCCAACTCTAACTAGCACGCTCACTATCTTAAAATGAAATGTATATTTTTTGCGTAATTTCAAAGCAAGTTTTTCCTTTCAATAACAATGAATAACCTTTAAAGCAGGCATTTGATAGTCATTTCCCTTAGCAGTCCCCCTAAAAACCATTATCTCCTTTTCAAAACCTCTCTGGAGGGCAGACCAGTATGGCTGCCAGACGTACAAAAGATAGAGTCAGACTGCACAGAGGCACACACCCACAGCTCCCAGCCAGCCATGTGACAGGAGAGAGGGGGGGGAGGGAGAAGACAGGAGAGGAAATCAATGTGCACAGTATAGTCAGCTCAGTGGCTCATTCAGTAACCGTGTGACCACATGGTTACTGAATGACTATACTGTGATTGCCTTGGTAGTCATATAACACAGTGCAGTATTATGAATGATTACTATTCTGATGAAACAAAACAAGGAAAGTGGATATTAGCAAAATCCTTCTTATAGCCTGCCGCATGATATGTGTAAAATAACAAAATAAATGCCTTACATTTTCCATGCAGCTCTAAATGTATGTACTGTCTATTAAAGATCCTTAGTGCCTTGGATTCCACCAGGAGAGTTATTATATTAGTTGTTTGCTTTCCCTTCCACACCCCCACCTGCGGGCTCCTAATGACCACCTTATTAAAGGTCTCTGTCTGGCATACTGTAGCTCGCACTGGATCCTGGCTCCATATAAATAAATAATGATGATAATAGTAATGGGAATCGCGCAGAGACTGTGAGAATGTTTTTTATTTTAAAAAAAAAATGAGAAAGTGCTGAAAAAGTTAATAGGAATATTTTCCAAGGTCTGCGATAGAATAAAAGCTGTTATCTTGTCCTGACTCCAGCTAATAATGACACTTTATAGCGTCTTTGGCAGCCCGGGATATTATTACCACCTCCCGATTTCTTTGTCTGAGAGATTTGTTCTGGACAGCGGAATGGTTCATGAGAAGCTCAGATAAGGTGTGAGGACATAGAGCCTGGCTGTTCACTATTTCAGACGGTGGTTCGCTCTGCCCGGCTCCCAATCTCCCCAGATGAACACTGACATTGCTTTATTGACATTGACCTCCTATGAAATAGAAATCAAGGCCTAGTAAACAATAATTTCATGCCTTTGGTCGCAGTCGGTGATACAAGTTCTGCCTGTAAACCATCTGCGCCTTTCAGCCACAATGCAGCCATGCAACAAAGTGAAACTATTTCACAGTGCAGAATCCACTGGGAGATCTGACAGGGACTATACAGAATTGTATATTTCATTATAACAGGACTGAGTCAGAAGCTAGACAATTATTATTATTATAATTATTATTATATTACTCAAGTTAGGCTGAGAAGGCACTAAGGACAGCTCTTTGTCCATATTAACTCACACAAGCAACAGTAAGGCAGCAGAGAACATTTCAGCACCAAGGACAAGGCATTGTAAATTTTAACTCATACATGTAACAGTAATAGCCCCGACACATTAGCCGAGGTGCCCGACGGCAAATACGGCCAACGGACGACCCGGCGGCGGGGGAGCGGGGTGACAGGGGAGTGAAGTCTCTTCACTCCCTGACTACCGAGCCCCATCTTTCATCGTTGGTGCCTACACACTGAGAGATATGAACAATTTCTCATTCATTACTGAACGAGAGTGTTTATATCGGCCGCACACATCAGCAAGTGTGTAGGGGCCCTTAAGGCAGCAGAGAACACTTCAGCACCAAGGACAGCGCACTGTATGTTTTAACTTGCACATGTAACAGAGCAGGGATCATTTCAGCACCAAGGACAGCTACTGGCTCGCCTTAAATCTCACATGTAACAGAGGGGGTGATTCCGAGTTGTTCGCTCATTAGCTGCTTTTAGCAGCATTGCACACGCTAAGCCGCCGCCCTCTGGGAGTGTATCTTAGCAGAATTGCGAACGAAAGATTAGCAGAATTGCGAATAGAAATTTCTTAGCAGTTTCTGAGGGGTGGTCTTCTGTATGCCGGCGGTCGGGCTCCCGGCGCTCAGTATACCGGCGCCGGGAGCCCGACAGCCAGCATACCGACACTTATTTTCCCTTGTGGGGGTCCACGACCCCCATAGAGGGAGAATAAAATAGTGTGGCGCGCGTAGCGAGCCCGCAAGGGGCTCATTTGCGCTCGCCACACTGTCGGTAAGCCGGCGGTCGGCCTCCCGGCGCCGGTATGCTGGTCGCCGGGAGCCCGACCGCCGGCCAGCCGTAGTGAACCCGTTTCTGTGTAGCTCCAGACCTACTCACAAATAGCGATCATTTCACTCAGTTTCGTTCCTGGTTTGACGTCACACACACGCCCAGTGTTCGGCCAGACACTCCCCCGTTTCTCCAGACACTCCCGCGTTTTTCCCTGAAAAGCCAGCATTTTTCCGCACACTCCAAGAAAACGGACAGTTTCCGCCTAGAAACACCCACTTCCTGTCAATCACACTACGATCACCAGAACGATGAAAAAACTTTGTTACGCCGTGAGTAAAATACCAAACTTTTGTGCTAATTTACTTGGCGCAGGCGCGCTGTGTACATTGCGCATGCGCAGTTTGCGACTAATCGCTCCGTAGCGAGAGAAAAAAACGAGCTAACAACTCGGAATGACCCCCAGAGAGCAGAGATCATTTCAGCACCAAGGACAGCTCCTTGTCTGCATCAACACATGTACCACAGAGAATTTTTTAGAATTATATATATATATATATATATATATATACGCACATACATACACACATATATATATGGCCTGATTTTGAGGCGTATGCATCTCAGCGCCCGCTGTGGAAGTATTGCAAATTAAATCCGATGAGAATGGATTTGGTATGGATAATCAGCAAATGAGTACAATTCTGTATGTAAGTACAGCTGTTGTCATTATTATAATTGCCACTTACACCTATCCCGCACTACACAGCCACGACACACCCACAAAACAGATCTCTTGCCTACATTCTCATTGTTACTACCCAGAAATACCCATTTTGCTGGTGTAGAGGCACAGGACACTACACCCTGCGTACGCCTGCATAGACACCTAAGCAGCCTGAGATACATTTGCAGTAAGCAAAAAATTGATAGATGCGACTCAGAATCAGGCTGAATGCATTTACATATAACATCGCACTGTGCATGTACATAAGTTACTCCTGAAGAGACCTCTTGTTTTCCTATGGCGTGATGGATATCACAGGCAGGGATCAGGCTCTCAGCTTGGAGATATTTCCAGGGCCAATTGTCACAACAAGGGCCCTCATTCCGAGTTGTTCGCTCGCAAGCTACTTTTAGCAGCTTTGCACACGCTAAGCCGCCGCCTACTGGGAGTGAATCTTAGCTTATCAAAATTGCGAACGAAAGATTAGCAGAATTGCGAATAGACACTTCTTAGCAGTTTCTGAGTAGCTCCAGACTTACTCGGCATCTGCGATCAGTTCAGTGCTTGTCGTTCCTGGTTTGACGTCACATACACACCCAGCGTTCGCCCAGACACTCCTCCGTTTCTCCAGCCACTCCCGCGTTTTTCCCAGAAACGGTAGCGTTTTTTCGCACACACCCATAAAACGGCCAGTTTCCGCCCAGAAACACCCACTTCCTGTCAATCACACTACGATCGCCAGAACGAAGAAAAAAACCTCGTAATGCCGTGAGTAAAATTCCTAACTGCATAGCAAATTTACTTGGCGCAGTCGCAGTGCGGGCATTACGCATGCGCATTAGCGACTAATCGCTCCGTTGCGAGAAAAAAATACAGAGCGAACAACTCGGAATGACCCCCAAGGAATCTTTGGGGTATCTTTTCTATTTGGCAAGCTACCAATGATTGACAGCTTGATCGACAGTTTTAAAGTGGTAACTGAAGTAAATGCTCAACTAGGATGGCTTAGCACTTAGATCTGTTGCCGCCTTAAATCCAGGCAGTTGATAATCCTGTTAATCATGCTGCAGCAGGGGGGAGGGGGTTTACGAGCAACTAAGCATAGACCCAGAAACACTGGATTAGTTAACCAGGCCCTGGCTTACTGGTAGGGCATGGTGTAGGCCCAAGTCCACCGCCATACCCCCCCCCCCCCCCCCCCCTAGAATTACTGTATACTGTATAGTTACCTTATGTGGTGGCATCTTCCCCATTACATGGCACCACACAATGAAACCAAAGACTCAGTGCCACAAGGTAAGGGTTAGGATCTGATTGCCCTCCTTTATCTGCCCCTGACTGAGGGGCACAATATTCTGCCCCCTTCCTGTGCAGCCTACAGGGCCGCTTCGATTCTGCAGTTAGTATTTTATCAATATATTTTTTTTTGTAGGAAACATGGCCATGCTCCTGATCAGCCCACGCCCTCTACAGTACAGTACCTAGGCCCGCTGCCACTCTATACGGCCCTGCATAAATCATTGTGTTTACATATTTATCAGAATCAGGCCCAATATCCTTTCCCACTAATGGTAACCACCATGTGATTATAATGTGAGGAAGGATAGCCTACTATCCATATCAGGGATGGGGAACCTTCGGCCCTCCAGATGCTGTTGAACTACACATCCCAGCATGCCTTGCAACAGTTTTAGCATGGCCAAATAGCAAAACTGTAGCAAGGCATGCTGGTATGTGTAGTTCAACAACAGCTGGAGGACCGAAGGTTCCCCATCCCTGATCCATATATTCCTTTGCAAATCCATGCAATTAGCAGAACCAATATATTTTTCTCACGACTGTTACTTTTTTTTTAAGATACTTGAAAATAAAAAGGTTCTAAACTTTCTTGGGAGCAGGAGGAATTTGCAAATAGCTGTCGCTATTAATTCACTATTAAATCTTTGCTTTATGCTTCCAACAGGAGAGTGAAAAATAAAATGCTGCAATTAGTTTTGTTCTTTAGGATTTTGTATATTTAAGGGTCAGAATGATGTCTCTCTGAAACAGATGAGACATTTTATAATCAGTACTCACCCCAAGGGTTGCAGTCATACACTGCCATCCTAATATCTGGCAAATGAATATATTTCCAAATTTAATCCTCAACTTTCCCTAAACTGGAGAGCAGGAAAATGGTACTTAAATGTTCTGTGAAATTATGTGCTGGAACATTTTTTAGCCCCATTTAAATGAAAACAAACAAAGGTTTATGTGGACCATAGATTCTCTTCTACCATCATTTACCTCTATGGGAAGCATGGCTGTAACTAGGGCTGGGTGAGCAGTTCCACCGTCCACCATTGCTGTTCCAAGTAATGGCACCCGGCAGACTAGAGAGCCGGTGCAGAGGATGTGCTCTGCATCTTCTTGATGCCGCCCCCTCATTATAACATCATACCTCTCAACCATCCTGATTTCAGCCTTTTTTGTGTGCTGTCCTGCGGTTCCACCCACAGGCTTCAGTGTCTTGCAGGAGGAACAGGTTGAGATAGGCACTGGCACTGTGCTGGGAGGGTCTCGGGGTTGTCCAGCTGCTCTTGAATTGCTGGACAGGCCCTCAGCATGATGAAAACGGGCATGATGCACAGTCTCGCCCCCGAAATGTGCACCCAAGGGGGTACGGCCTCACATGCCATGTAGCCACACCCATTATTGACACATGTCAAAGGTGTATGCACAAACATCCTGACCCCCATCCTGATGGGGAGGTTCTTGTGCAGAGCACTCAACTGATTCAACTAGGTGAACGAGTGAGCGAGATACAGGGGACACAGCAGCATTTAGGGGGTCATTCAGAGTTGATCGCTAGCTGCCATTCTTCGCTGCGTAGCGATCAGTGAAAAAAATGGCTAATCTGAGCATGCGTATGCACCGCGATGTGCACGCGCGTCGTACGGGAATGAAGTTCTTTGTGGTTTTTCACTGGTTCTAGTGACGATTCCAATTGCACAGCCGAACGCAATGAGATTGACAGGAAGTGGGAGTTTCTGGGTGTCAACTGACTGTTTTCTGGGAGTATTTGGAAAAACGCAGGCGTGGCCGGGCGGGTATCTGACGTCATTACCGTGTCATTCGTCGCAGCAAACATCGCACAGGATAAGTAACTACAGGGCTGGTCTTGTTCTGCACAAAATGTGTTTGCAGGTGCTCGGCTGCACAGGCGTTCGCACTCCTGCAAAGCGAAAATACACTCCCCCGTGGGCGGCGACTATGGGTTTGCACGGCTGCTAAAAACTGCTAGCGAGCGATCAACTCGGAATGAGGGCCTTAAAACGGATGCACGTAGCGCTCACATGTATAGAGATTTGGTTGCAAAACCTGATCATCAGAAAACAGCATTTATGGCCAATATGGCGATACTTGAAATATATCTTTGTGCCTCTCCCACTCCCAGGTAAGGCAATAAACTCACAATCATCCATTTGCTTCACCGGTGGTCTAGAGTTTCTCTCCATCCAGATTAAATCTGAATGTGTCACATTGATCCATCATGTGTGCTTATCATGAGTCTCTTTACTGACGGCCTGTCATATACTGACATATGAGGCTATAAAAACATTCAAGATGGAACCAAAGCATTACCGTTTCCTTTTCTACTAACATAGTATCATTGCCTTACGTCTGCTCTTGCACAGCAGATTGAAGTCGGATGTATGATCTACTGTATGATTCATAGAGAAGCCAATCCACAGCTATATTTTTAAATTCTAAGATTGCACTTGTTTATTACTATCTATTAGAGATGAGCGGGTTCGGATCCTCAGGATCCGAACCCCCCGAACTTCACCTATTTTACACGGTTCCGAGGCAGCCTCGGATCTTCCCGCCTTGCTTGGTTAACCAGAATGCACCCGAACGTCAACATCCCGCTGTCGGATTCTCGCGAGATTCGTATTCTATATAAGGAGCTGTGCGTCGCCGCCATTTTCACTCGTGCTTTGGGGATTGAACGGAGAGGATGTGGCTGCGTTCTCTCCCTGAAAAGCTCCATAATCTGTGCTCAGTGTGCTGAAAATATCTCTGCTCAGTGTGCTGCAAATAATCTGTGCTCAGTGTGCTGAAAATATCTACGTTCTCTGCCTGAAAACGCTCCATATCTGTGCTCAGTGTGCTGCAAATAAATGATCAGTGTGCTGCATTGTGGGGACTGGGGACCACCAGTATATAATATATACTTTTCTATAGCTTCTATACTGCTTGTCAGGACACATGGGTCACAGTTATAATGCTCTGTACTGATATATACAATAATATATATACTTTTCTATAGCTTCTATACTGCTTGTCAGGACACGTGGGTCACAGTTACACCGCTCTGTACTGATATATACAATATATATATATACTTTTCTATAGCTTCTATACTGCTTGTCAGGACACATGGGTCACAGTTACACCGCTCTGTACTGATATATACAATATATATATATACTTTTCTATAGCTTCTATACTGCTTGTAAGGACACGTGTCACAGTTACACCGCTCTGTACTGATATATACAATATATATATACTTTTCTATAGCTTCTATACTTGTTGTCAGGACACATGGGTCACAGTTACACCGCTCTGTACTGATATACAGTAATATATATACTTTTCTATAGCTTCTATACTGCTTGTCAGGACACATGTGTCACAGTTACACCGCTCTGTACTGATATACAGTATTATATATACTTTTCTATAGCTTCTATACTGCTTGTCAGGACACATGTGTCACAGTTACACCGCTCTGTACTGATATACAGTATTATATATACTTTTCTATAGCTTCTATACTGCTTGTCAGGACACATGTGTCACAGTTACACCGCTCTGTACTGATATATACAATAATATATATACTTTTCTATAGCCTCTATACTGCTTGTCAGGACACATGTGTCACAGTTACACCGCTCTGTACTGATATACAGTATTATATATACTTTTCTATAGCTTCTATACTGCTTGTCAGGACACGTGTCACAGTTACACCACTCTGTACTGATATACAGTAATATTATATATAGTATCTGAGGTTGAAAAAAGACAATTGTCCATCGAGCTCAACCTATTTGTGGTCTCCTATGCATGATGATTTGACTAAAATTTCTGACTGATGCTGCTGTCAGCCGTTGCATTTTATCCCTATTTATAGTAACTATAATGCATGACTATGCACCATACCCCTGGATATCCTTATCCATTAGGAATTTATCTAACCCATTCTTAAAGGTGTTGACAGATTCCGCCATTACAACTCCCTCAGGCAGGGAATTCCAAACACGTATTATCCTTACCGTGAAAAAGCCTTTACGACGTATTGTGCGGAATCTCCTCTCCTCTAACCTGAGCGAGTGTCCACGAGTCCTCTGTGTTGATCTAACCAAAAACAGGTCCCGCGCAAGCTCTGTGTATTGTCCCCTTATATATTTGTAGATGTTGATCATATCCCCTCTTAGTCTCCGCTTTTCCAATGTAAACATGCCTAGTCTTTCAAGCCTTTCCTTGTATTCCATCGTCTCCATGCCCTTAATTAGTTTGGTCGCCCTCCTCTGAACCTTTTCTAGCTCCAGGATATCCTTTTTGTAGTACGGTGCCCAGAACTGTACACAGTATTCAAGGTGTGGCCTCACTAGTGATTTATATAACGGGAGTATAATACTCTCGTCCCTAGCATCAATACCCCGTTTTATGCATGCTAATATCTTATTAGCCTTCTTTGCTGCAGTCCTACTTTGGGTACTACTGCTTAGTTTGCTATCTATGAGGACACCTAAGTCCTTTTCCAGTACAGAATCCCCTAATTTTACCCCATTTAGTAGGTAGGTGTAATTTTTGTTCTTGTTACCACAGTGCATTACCTTACACTTGTCTGTGTTGAAGCGCATTCTCCATTTGGCTGCCAATGCTTCTAATTTAACTAAGTCGTTCTGAAGAGACTCGGCATCCTCCTCTGTATTTATAGCCTTACACAATTTGGTATCATCTTCAAAAATTGACACCATGCTCTCTAGACCTTCTGTTAGGTCGTTAATGAAAATATTGAACAATAGCGGTCCTAATACTGAGCCTTGCGGCACACCACTTAGCACTTCAGTCCAAGTTGAAAAAGATCCATTAACCACAACGCGCTACTCCCTATTATCTAACCAGTTTTTGACCCAAGTGCATATTGTGCTTCCTAGCCCTGATTCTTGTAGCTTGTAGATAAGTCTCATGTGTGGTACAGTATCGAATGCTTTGGCAAAGTCTAAAAAGATTACATCCACGTCTTTACCCTGATCTAGGTTTGCGCTTACTGTTTCATAAAAGCCAAGTACGTTGGTTTAACAGGATCTGTCCTTCATAAACCCATGTTGATTCCTTTTAATGACCTTATTGACTTCAAGGAACTTCTGAATACTATCTCTTAGAAAGTCTATAATTACCTGGTTCAGCTTTACTTCCCTTTTTGAATATAGGCACTACTTCCGCTATACGCCAGTCTTTGGGAACCATACCTGATATAACTGAATCCTTAAAGATCAAAGATAGCGGTTTTGCCAGTTCAGAGTGAAGCTCCATTAGAACCCTTGGGTGAATACCATCGGGCCCTGGTGATTTATTAATCTTTAAATGTTTTAATTGGTCACAGACTACTTCCTCGCTTAAATAAGTACCTATCAGTGGGATATTCTCATTATTGAGATTGTGCGTCAGTCCCTGAATTGGGTCCTCTCTAGTGAATACTGTTGAAAAAAACTCATTTAGTGTGTCCGCTATGTCATTATCATTTTTGCTTAAGACTCCCAGCTTGTCTTTTAAAGGGCCTATACTCTCCTTCTTTAATCTCTTGCTATTAATGTATTTAAAGATTTTTTTGTGATTCGCTTTGCTTTCCTTTGCTACTAGTTTTTCAGTTTCTACTTTAGCTGCTCTTATTTCCTTTTTGCAAATTTTGTTACATTCCTTATAGTGCTGAAATGACTCTGCTTCCCCGTCAGATTTGTATTTTTTAAATGCTCGCCTTTTCTTGCCCATAAGTTCCTTAATCTTTTTGTTAAGCCACATCGGTTTATGATTTTTATTCCTTTTTTTGCTGCTCATAGGAATAAATTTGAGTGTATTTTTAGCTAGCAGGAATTTTAGTACCTCCCATTTCTCCGTAGTATTTTTTCCTAAAAACAAACCTTCCCATTCAATATCCCTGAAAAATACCCTCATCTTTTCAAAATTTGCTTTGCTAAAGTTTAGAGTCCTAGTTGAGCCAGTATAGGGCTGTTTATGGAAACTGATATTGAATGTGACCATATTGTGGTCGCTGTTTCCTATGGGTTCCCCTACTATAATACCTGATACCAAATCCCCATTGTTTGTTAATACCAGGTCTAAGATTGCATTGTACCTAGTTGGTTCCTCAATTAGTTGGACTAAGTAGTTATCATTTAGTGTGTTTAAAAACATATTGCCCCTAGCAGTATCACATGAATCGTTTTTCCAGTTTATCTCTGGATAGTTAAAATCTCCCATCACTACTATGTCTCCTACTCCTGCTGCTTTTTCAATTTGCTTTAGTAACAGTTCATCATCAGATGCGTTGATACCAGGCGGCCTATAGCATACACCCAATACTAACTTTTTTATTCCTTTTTCCCCGCATGCAATTTCTACCCATAATGTCTCGACAGTGTCTACAGTCCCCTCCTGAATATCTTCCAGTATATCAGGTTTTAAAAACGGCTTTACGTAAAGACACACCCCTCCACCCTTTTTATTTAGTCTGTCTCTCCTAAAAAGTGTATAGCCCTCTAGATTGACTGTCCAATCATGAGATTCGTCCCACCAAGTTTCAGTAATGCCTATAATATCATACTGTTTGCTTGCTGCAAGTATTTCTAGTTCACCCTTTTTACCAGTAATGCTTCTGGCGTTTACATACATACAACTAAGATAAGTATTTTCCCTTGCGTTAGGGACATCTTTCACCTTATGTAGCAATGATGACTAGAGATGAGCGGGTTCGGTTTCTCTGAATCCGAACCCGCCAGAACTTCATGTTTTTTTTCACGGGTCCGAGCGACTCGGATCTTCCCGCCTTGCTCGGTTAACCCGAGCGCGCCCGAACGTCATCATGACGCTGTCGGATTCTCGCGAGGCTCGGATTCTATCGCGAGACTCGGATTCTATATAAGGAGCCGCGCGTCGCCGCCATTTTCACACGTGCATTGAGATTGATAGGGAGAGGACGTGGCTGGCGTCCTCTCCGTTTAGAATAGATTAGAGAGACACTTGATTTACTAATTTTGGGGAGCATTAGGAGTACTCAGTACAGTGCAGAGTTTTGCTGATAGTGACCACCAGTTTTATTTATAATCCGTTCTCTGCCTGAAAAAAGCGATACACAGCACACAGTGACTCAGTCACATACCATATCTGTGTGCACTGCTCAGGCTCAGGCCAGTGTGCTGCATCATCTATTATCTATATATAATATTATATATATCTGTCTGACTGCTCAGCTCACACAGCTTATAATTGTGGGGGAGACTGGGGAGCACTACTGCAGTGCCAGTTATAGGTTATAGCAGGAGCCAGGAGTACATAATATATTATATAGTGAGTGACCACCAGACACACAGTGCAGTTTATTTAATATATCCGTTCTCTGCCTGAAAAAAGCGATACACACAGTGACTCAGTCAGTCACATACCATATCTGTGTGCACTGCTCAGGCTCAGGCCAGTGTGCTGCATCATCTATATAATATATATTATATATCTGTCTGACTGCTCAGCTCACACAGCTTATAATTGTGGGGGAGACTGGGGAGCACTACTGCAGTGCCAGTTATAGGTTATAGCAGGAGCCAGGAGTACATAATATTATATTAAAACAGTGCACACTTTTGCTGCAGGAGTGCCACTGCCAGTGTGACTAGTGACCAGTGACCTGACCACCAGTATATATAATATTAGTAGTATACTATCTCTTTATCAACCAGTCTATATTAGCAGCAGACACAGTACAGTGCGGTAGTTCACGGCTGTGGCTACCTCTGTGTCGGCACTCGGCAGCCCGTCCATAATTGTATATACCACCTAACCGTGGTTTTTTTTTCTTTCTTTATACATACATACTAGTTACGAGTATACTATCTCTTTATCAACCAGTCTATATATTAGCAGCAGACACAGTACAGTGCGGTAGTTCACGGCTGTGGCTACCTCTGTGTCGGCACTCGGCAGCCCGTCCATAATTGTATATACCACCTAACCGTGGTTTTTTTTTCTTTCTTTATACATACATACTAGTTACGAGTATACTATCTCTTTATCAACCAGTCTATATATTAGCAGCAGACACAGTACAGTGCGGTAGTTCACGGCTGTGGCTACCTCTGTGTCGGCACTCGGCAGCCCGTCCATAATTGTATATACCACCTAACCGTGGTTTTTTTTTCTTTCTTTATACATACATACTAGTTACGAGTATACTATCTCTTTATCAACCAGTCTATATATTAGCAGCAGACACAGTACAGTGCGGTAGTTCACGGCTGTGGCTACCTCTGTGTCGGCACTCGGCAGCCCGTCCATAATTGTATATACCACCTAACCGTGGTTTTTTTTTCTTTCTTTATACATACATACTAGTTACGAGTATACTATCTCTTTATCAACCAGTCTATATATTAGCAGCAGACACAGTACAGTGCGGTAGTTCACGGCTGTGGCTACCTCTGTGTCGGCACTCGGCAGCCCGTCCATAATTGTATATACCACCTAACCGTGGTTTTTTTTTCTTTCTTTATACATACATACTAGTTACGAGTATACTATCTCTTTATCAACCAGTCTATATATTAGCAGCAGACACAGTACAGTGCGGTAGTTCACGGCTGTGGCTACCTCTGTGTCGGCACTCGGCAGCCCGTCCATAATTGTATATACCACCTAACCGTGGTTTTTTTTTCTTTCTTTATACATACATACTAGTTACGAGTATACTATCTCTTTATCAACCAGTCTATATATTAGCAGCAGACACAGTACAGTGCGGTAGTTCACGGCTGTGGCTACCTCTGTGTCGGCACTCGGCAGCCCGTCCATAATTGTATATACCACCTAACCGTGGTTTTTTTTTCTTTCTTTATACATACATACTAGTTACGAGTATACTATCTCTTTATCAACCAGTCTATATATTAGCAGCAGACACAGTACAGTGCGGTAGTTCACGGCTGTGGCTACCTCTGTGTCGGCACTCGGCAGCCCGTCCATAATTGTATATACCACCTAACCGTGGTTTTTTTTTCTTTCTTTATACATACATACTAGTTACGAGTATACTATCTCTTTATCAACCAGTCTATATATTAGCAGCAGACACAGTACAGTGCGGTAGTTCACGGCTGTGGCTACCTCTGTGTCGGCACTCGGCAGCCCGTCCATAATTGTATATACCACCTAACCGTGGTTTTTTTTTCTTTCTTTATACATACATACTAGTTACGAGTATACTATCTCTTTATCAACCAGTCTATATATTAGCAGCAGACACAGTACAGTGCGGTAGTTCACGGCTGTGGCTACCTCTGTGTCGGCACTCGGCAGCCCGTCCATAATTGTATACTAGTATCCAATCCATCCATCTCCATTGTTTACCTGAGGTGCCTTTTAGTTGTGCCTATTAAAATATGGAGAACAAAAATGTTGAGGTTCCAAAATTAGGGAAAGATCAAGATCCACTTCCACCTCGTGCTGAAGCTGCTGCCACTAGTCATGGCCGAGACGATGAAATGCCAGCAACGTCGTCTGCCAAGGCCGATGCCCAATGGCATAGTACAGAGCATGTCAAAACCAAAACACCAAATATCAGTAAAAAAAGGACTCCAAAACCTAAAATAAAATTGTCGGAGGAGAAGCGTAAACTTGCCAATATGCCATTTACCACACAGAGTGGCAAGGAACGGCTGAGGCCCTGGCCTATGTTCATGGCTAGTGGTTCAGCTTCACATGAGGATGGAAGCACTCAGCCTCTCGCTAGAAAACTGAAAAGACTCAAGCTGGCAAAAGCACCGCAAAGAACTGTGCGTTCTTTGAAATCCCAAATCCACAAGGAGAGTCCAATTGTGTCGGTTGCGATGCCTGACCTTCCCAACACTGGACGTGAAGATCATGCGCCTTCCACCATTTGCACGCCACCTGCAAGTGCTGGAAGGAGCACCCGCAGTCCAGTTCCTGATAGTCAGATTGAAGATGTCAGTGTTGAAGTACACCAGGATGAGGAGGATATGGGTGTTGCTGGCGCTGGGGAGGAAATTGACCAGGAGGATTCTGATGGTGAGGTGGTTTGTTTAAGTCAGGCACCCGGGGAGACACCTGTTGTCCGTGGGAGGAATATGGCCGTTGACATGCCAGGTGAAAATACCAAAAAAATCAGCTCTTCGGTGTGGAGGTATTTCACCAGAAATGCGGACAACAGGTGTCAAGCCGTGTGTTCCCTTTGTCAAGCTGTAATAAGTAGGGGTAAGGACGTTAACCACCTCGGAACATCCTCCCTTATACGTCACCTGCAGCGCATTCATAATAAGTCAGTGACAAGTTCAAAAACTTTGGGTGACAGCGGAAGCAGTCCACTGACCAGTAAATCCCTTCCTCTTGTAACCAAGCTCACGCAAACCACCCCACCAACTCCCTCAGTGTCAATTTCCTCCTTCCCCAGGAATGCCAATAGTCCTGCAGGCCATGTCACTGGCAATTCTGACGAGTCCTCTCCTGCCTGGGATTCCTCCGATGCATCCTTGCGTGTAACGCCTACTGCTGCTGGCGCTGCTGTTGTTGCCGCTGGGAGTCGATGGTCATCCCAGAGGGGAAGTCGTAAGCCCACTTGTACTACTTCCAGTAAGCAATTGACTGTTCAACAGTCCTTTGCGAGGAAGATGAAATATCACAGCAGTCATCCTACTGCAAAGCGGATAACTGAGTCCTTGACAACTATGTTGGTGTTAGACGTGCGTCCGGTATCCGCCGTTAGTTCACAGGGAACTAGACAATTTATTGAGGCAGTGTGCCCCCGTTACCAAATACCATCTAGGTTCCACTTCTCTAGGCAGGCGATACCGAGAATGTACACGGACGTCAGAAAAAGACTCACCAGTGTCCTAAAAAATGCAGTTGTACCCAATGTCCACTTAACCACGGACATGTGGACAAGTGGAGCAGGGCAGGGTCAGGACTATATGACTGTGACAGCCCACTGGGTAGATGTATGGACTCCCGCCGCAAGAACAGCAGCGGCGGCACCAGTAGCAGCATCTCGCAAACGCCAACTCTTTCCTAGGCAGGCTACGCTTTGTATCACCGCTTTCCAGAATACGCACACAGCTGAAAACCTCTTACGGCAACTGAGGAAGATCATCGCGGAATGGCTTACCCCAATTGGACTCTCCTGTGGATTTGTGGCATCGGACAACGCCAGCAATATTGTGTGTGCATTAAATATGGGCAAATTCCAGCACGTCCCATGTTTTGCACATACCTTGAATTTGGTGGTGCAGAATTTTTTAAAAAACGACAGGGGCGTGCAAGAGATGCTGTCGGTGGCCAGAAGAATTGCGGGACACTTTCGGCGTACAGGCACCACGTACAGAAGACTGGAGCACCACCAAAAACTACTGAACCTGCCCTGCCATCATCTGAAGCAAGAAGTGGTAACGAGGTGGAATTCAACCCTCTATATGCTTCAGAGGTTGGAGGAGCAGCAAAAGGCCATTCAAGCCTATACAATTGAGCACGATATAGTAGGTGGAATGCACCTGTCTCAAGTGCAGTGGAGAATGATTTCAACGTTGTGCAAGGTTCTGATGCCCTTTGAACTTGCCACACGTGAAGTCAGTTCAGACACTGCCAGCCTGAGTCAGGTCATTCCCCTCATCAGGCTTTTGCAGAAGAAGCTGGAGGCATTGAAGAAGGAGCTAAAAGGGAGCGATTCCGCTAGGCATGTGGGACTTGTGGATGCAGCCCTTAATTCGCTTAACAAGGATTCACGGGTGGTCAATCTGTTGAAATCAGAGCACTACATTTTGGCCACCGTGCTCGATCCTAGATTTAAAGCCTACCTTGGATCTCTCTTTCCGGCAGACACAGGTCTGCTGGGGTTGAAAGACCTGCTGGTGACAAAATTGTCAAGTCAAGCGGAACGCGACCTGTCAACATCTCCTCCTTCACATTCTCCCGCAACTGGGGGTGCGAGGAAAAGGCTCAGAATTCCGAGCCCACCCGCTGGCGGTGATGCAGGGCAGTCTGGAGCGACTGCTGATGCTGACATCTGGTCCGGACTGAAGGACCTGACAACGATTACGGACATGTCGTCTACTGTCACTGCATATGATTCTCTCAACATTGATAGAATGGTGGAGGATTATATGAGTGACCGCATCCAAGTAGGCACGTCACACAGTCCGTACTTATACTGGCAGGAAAAAGAGGCAATTTGGAGGCCCTTGCACAAACTGGCTTTATTCTACCTAAGTTGCCCTCCCACAAGTGTGTACTCCGAAAGAGTGTTTAGTGCCGCCGCTCACCTTGTCAGCAATCGGCGTACGAGGTTACATCCAGAAAATGTGGAGAAGATGATGTTCATTAAAATGAATTATAATCAATTCCTCCGCGGAGACATTGACCAGCAGCAATTGCCTCCACAAAGTACACAGGGAGCTGAGATGGTGGATTCCAGTGGGGACGAATTGATAATCTGTGAGGAGGGGGATGTACACGGTGATATATCGGAGGGTGAAGATGAGGTGGACATCTTGCCTCTGTAGAGCCAGTTTGTGCAAGGAGAGATTAATTGCTTCTTTTTTGGGGGGGGGGTCCAAACCAACCCGTCATATCAGTCACAGTCGTGTGGCAGACCCTGTCACTGAAATGATGGGTTGGTTAAAGTGTGCATGTCCTGTTTTGTTTATACAACATAAGGGTGGGTGGGAGGGCCCAAGGACAATTCCATCTTGCACCTCTTTTTTCTTTTCTTTTTCTTTGCATCATGTGCTGATTGGGGAGGGTTTTTTGGAAGGGACATCCTGCGTGACACTGCAGTGCCACTCCTAGATGGGCCCGGTGTTTGTGTCGGCCACTAGGGTCGCTAATCTTACTCACACAGTCAGCTACCTCATTGCGCCTCTTTTTTTCTTTGCGTCATGTGCTGTTTGGGGAGGGTTTTTTGGAAGGGACATCCTGCGTGACACTGCAGTGCCACTCCTAGATGGGCCCGGTGTTTGTGTCGGCCACTAGGGTCGCTAATCTTACTCACACAGCTACCTCATTGCGCCTCTTTTTTTCTTTGCGTCATGTGCTGTTTGGGGAGGGTTTTTTGGAAGGGACATCCTGCGTGACACTGCAGTGCCACTCCTAGATGGGCCCGGTGTTTGTGTCGGCCACTAGGGTCGCTAATCTTACTCACACAGCTACCTCATTGCGCCTCTTTTTTTCTTTGCGTCATGTGCTGTTTGGGGAGGGTTTTTTGGAAGGGACATCCTGCGTGACACTGCAGTGCCACTCCTAGATGGGCCCGGTGTTTGTGTCGGCCACTAGGGTCGCTAATCTTACTCACACAGCTACCTCATTGCGCCTCTTTTTTTCTTTGCGTCATGTGCTGTTTGGGGAGGGTTTTTTGGAAGGGACATCCTGCGTGACACTGCAGTGCCACTCCTAGATGGGCCCGGTGTTTGTGTCGGCCACTAGGGTCGCTTATCTTACTCACACAGCGACCTCGGTGCAAATTTTAGGACTAAAAATAATATTGTGAGGTGTGAGGTATTCAGAATAGACTGAAAATGAGTGTAAATTATGGTTTTTGAGGTTAATAATACTTTGGGATCAAAATGACCCCCAAATTCTATGATTTAAGCTGTTTTTTAGTGTTTTTTGAAAAAAACACCCGAATCCAAAACACACCCGAATCCGACAAAAAAAATTCGGTGAGGTTTTGCCAAAACGCGTTCGAACCCAAAACACGGCCGCGGAACCGAACCCAAAACCAAAACACAAAACCCGAAAAATTTCAGGCGCTCATCTCTAATGATGACCTGTAATCGTCATTGGTTAGTGCTTTGGTAAAATCTCTTTTAGTACCCATGTTAGTAACCTTACCGCCTGCTCTTACCCTCCCCCCAACTTCTCCCCCATTTCGTTTACTACCGCCATCCCCACTATTCTCACTGCATGACCCGTAGTTTCTAGCTAAACCCTCCCCCCAGGCTCCTAGTTTAAAATCTCCTCCAACCTTCTAACCATCCTTCCCCCCAGCACCGCTGCCCCCTCCTCAGTCAGGTGCAATCCGTCACAACAAAAGAGATGGCGCCTGACTGAGAAGTCCGCCCAGTGTTCCAGGAACACAAACCTCTCTTTCCTGCATCAATCCCTAAGCCACACATTTACCTCCCTAATCTCCCTCTGCCTCCCTGGACTAGCGCGTGGCACGGGTAATAATTCCGAGAATATTACCTTAGATGTCCTTGCCTTCAGTTTCTTTCCTAAGTCCCTATAGTCTTTCTTAAGGACATCCCACCTTCCGCTAACTTTGTCATTGGTGCCAACGTGCACCAAGATCGCCGGGTCTTTCCCAGCCCCTCCCAACAATCTACCCGGTCCGCGATGTGCCATACCCGAGCACCCGGGAGACAACAGACTGTACGGCGATCACGGTCCCGGTAGCAGATTGCCCTATCTGCCTTCCTGATGATAGAATCCCCTACCACCACCATCTGACTAGGTACATCACTATCTTTTATCCCAACCGCGCCAGAGGGACCGCTCCTCTGGATGCTAGAGGGAGCAGTCTCCTCCGGCACCGTCATTTCTTCACTATCATCCTCCGATTCCTCGTCCAATCGGGCAAATTTGTTCGGGTTTGATAGTTCGGAGATGTCGTGCCTCCCCCTCTTTTTCTTCCTTCTAACTGTGACCCAACTGGCTACCTGATCATCATCCTCTTCTACCAGTGACCCCTCCCGCAACTCCTCCACCGTTCTGTCTAAACTACGCTCGAGATTGTGAATCTCCCTCAGTCGTGTAACGGTTTGCTCTAGATCTGTTACCTGGGCTTCCAGGGCAACCGTTCGCACACACCTCGTGCAGATGTAATCACACTGGGCCGGTAGCTCCAGGTGTGCATACATCTTGCACGACATGCACTGAGTGAGGTCCTCAATCACAGCCCCTCCCATATTGTTTGCAAGGTCTAACTCCCTGTTACTCTCAAAGAAAAAGCAGCAAAATGAAAAAGTAGAAGACAAGCAATCTCACTTATACAATAATTAAGCTGGCTTATACTTATCTATCTTTGTGCGGTTCTTGGTACTTCACTTTTATGCAGCCGTAGTACTCTCTCCTGCGGCACCTATACTCCACTTAGCAGTTGCAGTTGTTCCAGCTCACTGCTCCTCCTTTTCACTCGGCTTCCAGCTCCTGTTAAAAAAAAAAATGCCCCACACGCACAATTGCCGTTTACAACTCACACTTACAAATCCAAGCAGCACTTAAACAATACAAGCCCTTACACAGAGCACTTTTCTATAGCTTCTATACTGCTTGTCAGAACACATGTGTCACAGTTACACCGCTCTGTACTGATATATACAATAATAGATATACTTTTCTATAGCTTCTATACTGCTTGTCAGGACACATGTGTCACAGATACACCGCTCTGTACTGATATACAGTAATATTATATATACTTTTCTATAGCTTCTATACTGCTTGTCAGAACACATGTGTCACAGTTACACCGCTCTGTACTGATATATACAATAATATATATACTTTTCTATAGCCTCTATACTGCTTGTCAGGACACATGTGTCACAGTTACACCGCTCTGTACTGATATATACAGTAATATATATACTTTTCTATAGCTTCTATACTGCTTGTCAGGACACATGTGTCACAGTTACACCGCTCTGTACTGATATATACAATAATATATATACTTTTCTATAGCTTCTATACTGCTTGTCAGGACACATGGGTCACAGTTACACCGCTCTGTACTGATATATACAATATATATATACTTTTCTATAGCTTCTATACTTGTTGTCAGGACACGTGTCACAGTTACACCACTCTGTACTGATATATACAATAATATATATACTTTTCTATAGCTTCTATACTGCTTGTCAGGACACATGTGTCACAGTTACACCGCTCTGTACTGATATATACAATAATATATATACTTTTCTATAGCTTCTATACTGCTTGTCAGGACACATGTGTCACAGTTACACCACTCTGTACTGATATATACAATAATATATATACTTTTCTATAGCTTCTATACTGCTTGTCAGGACACATGTGTCACAGTTACACCGCTCTGTACTGATATATACAATAATATATATACTTTTCTTATTTTCTATAGCTTCTATACTGCTTGTCAGGACACACATGGGTCACAGTTACACCGCTCTGTACCGATATATACAATAATATATATATTTTTCTATAGCTTCTAGTATTACAGTGCAGCATTTTGGTGACTAACAGTATATAGTTGTACAGTAGGCCATTGCTGTATCTTGCAGCTCTGTGTCACTGCAAGTATCCATCCATTCCATTTTCTTCCAGTGATTTGGACCAATAATACCATTGATTAGAACTAATAATTCCAGTGATTTTGTCATTTTCTTCCAGTGATTTGGACCAATAATACCATTGATTAGAACTAATAATTCCTGTGATTTTGTCATTTTCTTCCAGTGATTTGGACCAATAATACCATTGATTAGAACTAATAATTCCTGTGATTTTGTCATTTTCTTCCAGTGATTTGGACCAATAATACCATTGATTAGAACTAATAATTCCTGTGATTTTGTCATTTTCTTCCAGTGATTTGGACCAATAATACCATTGATTAGAACTAATAATTCCTGTGATATTGAGGTGTTTGTGTCGCTTAGCTTAGCCGTCCAGCGACCACAGTGCACCACTTTTTCTCTTTTCTTTGCATCATGTGCTGTTTGGGGCCAATTTTTTGAAGTGCCATCCTGTCTGACACTGCAGTGCCACTCCTAGATGGGCCAGGTGTTTGTGCCGCCCTCTTGGGTCGCTTTGCTTAGTCATCCAGCGACCTCGGTGCAAATTTTAGGACTAAAAATAGTATTGTGAGGTGTTCAGAATAGACTGGAAATCAGTGTAAATTGTGGTTATTGAGGTTAATAATACTATAGGATCAAAATTACCCCCAAATTCTATGATTTAAGATGTTTTTAAGGGTTTTTTGAAAAAAAAAACACCCGAATCCAAAACACACCCGAATCCAACAAAAAATTTTCAAGGAGGTTTTGCCAAAACGCGTTCGAATCCAAAACATGGCCGCGGAACCGAATCCAAAACCCGAAAAATTTCCGGTACACATCTCTACTATCTATTGATCTGGCCCTGTGAAGATTTTAAGGGGCCAGTTTACTGAAATAAATTTGCAAACGGGATATATCTGCAAATATACGGTATACAGTACCCCAAATGTACCATTCTGGATCTTGGCCCATGTAGCTAATGCTACAACGTATAACCAGATCTACACCTGCGCATGAGCAGAACAGGTCCAGCGATTGCATTGCAGTATTGCGAATGCCTATACCTGATGACAGATGAAAATATTAAGTAATCCCCGGAAGTGACCACTGTGCTTGTGTGGTCAGTGGGACTGCGAATACACAGTTGTCCCTGCAGGTACTGGCGTATCTATAATGGATGCACATCGCACATGCTGCACCCATTTTTTTAATACCTCTCCAATGTCCCATGCCGATATAAATGGCGCTGTTAAAACCCCGTGAAAATGGCGCAGTGGGCATTTTCACAGAGTTCTGCGCATGCGCAGTAGAGAAATCACTGGGAAAATGGCCGCCGCGCCATTTTCCCGGAGATATGCGAATAAGCAGTAGAGTCTGAGCACTCTAGTGCTCAGACTCTACAGCGCTCCTGGCAGAGAGTCGGGGGCCGGAACGGAGGTGGCTGAACACAGGCCTCTTCCTCTCTTAAAGCGCCCCCTGGCTGCAGGTGCTAGGTAATACATCCCACTGAATTAATCGCATACTGCAATGTAATTCTGGGTGCTAATATTGTGCCCAAATTGCAGTGAATATGGATTAGTGAAAAATGGGCCCCTTAATATTGAAATGCTCGAGATACCGATATTCGATATCAGACACATCCGTCATTTTACAGAACGAATCTTCTCCTGCTGCAAGACACATTATCCAAATATTTATTCTTGTGTGCGGACACAGGTGTAACTATTAGGACGTCTGTGTCGGGCGCTGTATTTGGCCCCCTGGTGCATCGCACATACAGCATACTGACAGGACATACAGTTAAGAGGCCTGGCAGACATTGCAGTTCCACGGTCAGAGTATCCGGCAGCCTCCACTTGTTGCAAATTACATGATGAGAGAAATACGGCCTCTGCCCTTTGCTGCCTCCATCCCTGCGCTGTCTTCCTGGAGGATTGATACGCTGCCTCTAAGCCGCATGGCTGATGTTGGATTGTATGTATTAGGAGAGAAAATGAAGTCAGGCCGTGTATTTGTATTTATGAGTCTGTTCAGCATAGCAGTGTCTCTCCATAACATCATTACGCAGAGAACTAGAGACAAGCTCTCATCTGAATTATAGATGCACTGTAACACTCTGCGAGTACAGCCGCCATAAAGCACTGTTTACACGGGCTGCACTCGAACCTCAAACTGAGACAAAGAGGAGAGAGCAGAGCAGAGAAATTAGATAAAACATCCGGATGAAATCTCAGAGGCGGAGGCAGGATACATTGTGCTGGAGAGAAGAGGGTGATAACTGCGAGGCTGAGTCTCTGCTGTCATTCTGGTGTCAGCATTCTGTAACAAGGCCTACTGTACCTCTGGAGATGCGGGATTTGCTTGTTTCATTTTCTATTTCCATGGAATCCCTCTAAATTTGGAACATTACAACTGAATTCTGGAGAATAGCTGAATTTTTATGCATCATTTGGTGACGATGTTGCCATAGTTAGTTATGTGATGGTGAGAATGTTAATTTTTTGACATTGTAAAATCTATGTTCTATAGAATCATTGCAATTAGTAACTATACGCAAGCACCCTAGGTACAGTCTATGTTTTATGTTGTGTCAGATTTATAAAGGAATGTCAGACAAATATAAATAAGTTGGGTGGCATCTTCTTTGAGTAAAGACAGTGATGGGTCCTTTTACCCAGCAGTTTATGTGGCTTCCTGCTGCCTCCATTCCCCTCCTCACATCATGTCACTGCCCCTGTCACATGCAGCCCTGTCCTCACTGACACATCACTTATATCCTGATATACTCTGTGCTGCTGGGGACCCTGCTCCTCCCACTATATAACTCTCAGTCTGTGTCTTCCTGCTGCCTCCATTCCCCTCCTCAAATCATGTCACTGTCCCTGTCACATGCAGCCCTGTCCTCACTGACACATCACTCATCTCCTGATATACTCTGTGCTGCTGGGGACCCTGCTCCTCCCACTATATAACTCTCAGTCTGTGGCTTCCTGCTGCCTCCATTCCCCTCCTCACATCAGGTCACTGCCCCTGTCACATGCAGCCCTGTCCACACTGACACATCATTCATCTCCTGATATCCTCTGTGCTGCTGAGGACCCTGCTCCTCCCACTATATAACTCTCAGTCTGTGGCTTCCTGCTGCCTCCATTCCCCTCCTCACATCAGGTCACTGCCCCTGTCACATGCAGCCCTGTCCACACTGACACATCATTCATCTCCTGATATCCTCTGTGCTGCTGAGGACCCTGCTCCTCCCACTATATAACTCTCAGTCTGTGGCTTCCTGCTGCCTCCATTCCCCTCCTCACGTCATATCACAGCCCCTGTCACATGCAGCCCTGTCCTCACTGATACATCACTCATCTCCTGATATCCTCTGTACTGCTGGGGACCCTGCTCCTCCCACTATATAATTCTCAGTCTGTGGCTTCCTGCTGCCTCCATTCCCCTCCTCACGTCATATCACAGCCCCTGTCACATGCAGCCTGTCCTCACTGACACATCACTCATCTCCTGATATATTCTGTGCTGATGGGGACCCTGCTCCTCCCACTATATAACTCTCAGTCTGTGGCTTCCTGCTGCCTCCATTCCTCTCCTCACATCATGTCACTACCCCTGTCACATGCAGCCCTGTCCTCACCGACACATCACTCATCTCCTGATATACTCTGTGCTGCTGGGGGACCCTGCTCCTCCCACTATATAACTCTCAGTCTGTGACTTCCTGCTGCCTACGTTCCCCTCCTTACATCATGTCACTGCCCCTGTCACATGCAGCCCTTTCCTCACTGACACCCTCATCTCCTGATATACTCTGTGCTGCTTGGAGACCCTACTCCTCCCACTATATAATTCTCAGTCCGTGGCTTCCTGCTGCCTCCATTCCTCTCCTCACATCATGTCACTGCCCCTGTCACATGCAGCCCTGTCCTCACTGACACATCCCTCATCTCCTGATATACTCTGTGCTGCTGGGGACCCTGCTCCTCCCACTATATAACTCTCAATCTGTGGCTTCCTGCTGCCTCCATTCCCCTCCTCACGTCATATCACAGCCCCTTTCACATGCAGCCTGACCTCACTGACACATCACTCATCTCCTGATATACTCTGTGCAGATGGGGACCCTGCTCCTCCCACTATATAACTCTCAGTCTGTGGCTTCCTGCTGCCTCCATTCCCCTCCTCACATCATGTCACTGCCCCTGTCACATGCAGCCCTGTCCACACTGACACATCACTCATCTCCTGATATACTCTGTGCTGCTGGGGACCCTGCTCCTCCCACTATATAACTCTCAGTCTGTGGCTTCCTGCTGCCTCCATTCCCCTCCTCACATCATGTCACTGCCCCTGTCACATGCAGCCCTGTCATCACTGACACATCACTCATCTCCTGATATACTCTGTGCTGCTGGGAACACTGCTCCTCCCACTATATAACTCTCAGTCTGTGGCTTCCTGCTGCCTCCATTCCCCTCCTCACATCATGTCACTGCCCCTGTCACATGCAGCCCTGTCCTCACTGACACATCTCTCACCTCCTGATATACTCTGTGCTGCTGGACACCCTGCTCCTCCCACTATATAACTCTCAGTCTGTGACTTCCTGCTGCCTGCATTCCCCTCCGTACATCATGTGACTGCCCCTGTCACATGCAGCCCTGTCCTCACTAACACCTAAACCCTCCTTCCCCACAGCCTAACCCTCCTCCTGTAGCGGCTAACCCTAACCTCCCACCGGTGGTGCCTAATCCGCTGCCCCGCAGTCTAACCCTACTCCTTCCACCGGCAGCCTAACCGCCCAGGTGGTGTCTAAAGCTAAGCCCCCCTCCCGGCCCCAACCCTAACTCCCCCATCCCCCATACTTAGTGTTCAACCTAGGCTGTTTTAGCAGGGCGCTGCGCCCTGCCTGATTTTTTAAGGTAAAAAACCCGCCTTGCCCTTTCTGTGGTGCCCTGCTAAAACAGCCGCCCGCTTCCTGCCCTCCAAGCGTGTAAAGATGCTGTGTGCATGTGCGCGGCATCCATTCACGCTGAGAGAGAGCTAGGGGAAAGCCCAGCACCTCCGTAGGTGCTGGGCACGCCCCCAACAGTGACCCCGCCGGCCGCCCACGCCCCCTTTTTTTCGTCTGTGGGCTGAACCGCCCACTTTTATTACACTTAATGACCCGCCCCTATTTTGCGTGGACACGCACCCTTTTTGCCACGCGTGCACACGCTTGTGCCCCTCTAGATCCGTCGCCCTGCACTGCCCGTATTCTAGAGTGAACACCACATACTTACAGTTGGGATGACGGCTGTTGGGATTCCAATGTTGGCCTCCTGACCCTGTCATGATTCTTGTGCCGGCATTCTGACGGGTGTCGGTATTCCGGTGTTGGTATGTCGAGATCACGACAGCCAGCATATTAACCGCACCGGTTATGTGAAGGATGACTGAGTACTTCAATTCCCCCTATATCAGATGATGACAGGTCTCGCTATATATCTGTGGGGGGAGGTTTGGGTCTGTATTTTAAAAAGTGCAGCAAACAAGATAAGAACAAATGTGTGAAATTGTATCCAGCGCGCAGAGAAATCAGAATAGTAATCGCCTGTCTTTTACAGCAGCGACTTTGTCTGGAACAAAATGTCTTTGGACGGGTTTTAAAAAAAATTGATTGTCCCCGGAGCATTTAGAAATGATGGATTTACGCGGCAAGGAAAAATTTCCTGTCTACAGTCATTTGGCCACAATGGGAAGTAACTTCTGCGTCACAGACACCAGTCTATAGACCGCGTGACTGCGGCGGGATGGAAGTCGAAACAGAAAGTGAGGCCAGAAACTCAGCTGGTGACTGACAAGTGAATCCCAAGAGATTTCCGGCGGCTGACTTAAAACTCAGCTCAGAGGATGTGTCTTATAGATGCTCAGTGGGAGTGTGCGGAAGACAGAAAGGATCCTAAATCACCACAGGGACTCACAGTGTTGGGTGTCCGGCAACTGGAATCCCCCAACTAGACTAAAATCAATTAAGGAGCTGTTAGTCAAGGTCAAAGGTCCCATGTATTTCTAGGCAAATAAAATGACAAAAGATACAGTATGTGCTCTTCCCCATCTGTTTTGCATTGTGCACTGAAACACCCCCCCCCCCCCCCCCCAAGACTTATATTGTGCTCATAAACCCCCATTGCCCTGCACTCTACAGGGGTGGTTTAAAAGGGCCCCCTGCTCTCTGGCAGCACAGCATTGTCCAAGACTCTACTGCGCATTCTCCAGTCTCCGGGAACTTTTCTCCTGCGCATTGTTCCCACTGACCTCTGTACTGCGCACGCGCAAATTTCCGGGAAAATGTCATGGCATTTTCTCAATGATTTCTGCTGTTGCAACACTGACGCAGGACTCTGAGGAGGTGAGTATACTTATATGGGACAAGGGTGTGCAGTATGGGCCTCCCTTGACCCCTTGGGGCCCCAGGGCCAACCGCGACAGCAACCCTGCCCATAATCGGTCTTCGCACACCAGACTTTTCTGGGACCTGGATAAAATCATTTAGATATTTACAGTTGGGCTGAGAGGTGGGAGGTGGTGACCAGGCCCTACAAAGAGGTACAACCAGGTTCCCAACAGGACGTGGCCCCTCCGCTCTCAGCATGCAATGAATGGGCCCTTAAAGTACCCGCCTTGTCATGCCCCTTCTTTGTCCTGGCCTGCGCCCGCCATTTCTAATTGGCAGCCCTGTATATTTATATATTATATATGAAGCATGTGTACAAGAGGCATACACAGGAGGCACCCAGCTTAATAATTGTCACTGTGAGGAGGGCGACACACTGATCTGGAGAGGTCAGGGGCAATGTTTAAAAAATATAATTCATCACATCTGAAGCACTGTGCTTTTATAAAACCACAGTATCTGAAACCCCAAAGTTATTCATGATACACGGACTATGAGAGGACATACTGCCCTGGTCCGTGGTGACAATGTGCCCCACATTGGGATGGCCTGTGCATAGAACATTATACATTATTATCATCAGGAACTCAGCTGAGCTGCAGCCTATTATCCACATCATAATAAGACGTTGGAAGGAGGCAGCAGAACATTGCGCCTTTGCTCTGATTCTCTCCTGAGTTTCTGCTCATACATCTGCAGCACGCTGGGCAGACACACAGCGTAAGAGGCACCGGTGCCTGGCTTCTAAGTACTGTTATTGGCTCCTATTGTAGCGGCTGTACTATAATCCTCCTACA
This sequence comes from Pseudophryne corroboree, assembly GCF_028390025.1. Taxonomy (NCBI): domain Eukaryota; kingdom Metazoa; phylum Chordata; class Amphibia; order Anura; family Myobatrachidae; genus Pseudophryne; species Pseudophryne corroboree. The sequence goes on along the minus strand of NC_086452.1, from coordinate 462,610,622 downwards.
CAAATAATAGCCATTTACTCCAGCCTGCTTTTACCCTATTATTGATGTGTGAGATGAATAATATGGGAGGATGGACCGTGCAGGGTCATTAGGTGCTCCAAAACATAAAACGTATTCTGCTGCTTAACGTGTCAGGAATACGGCAGATTTCAGATCAGGATTTGTTCATGTGTCCGGGAACGCGGTCTATGAGCACTCAGCAGTGTGACGTTATTCTCCATGTCGGTAACATTTCTATAGAACTTTTATACTGGAGAAAAAGTGAAAACTTCACTAACATTGTCACGATTGGCAGAGGTCAAAGCCAAACTAAATTGCTGCAGTTGGGGCAATTTACAGACTGGGTCTTACGTCACAGGGTATATTTGTATAGGCTAATGAATACTGTATACTGTAGTGCTATATAGGTAGGGCCGGATTAAGCCTTAGGGGGGCATGGAGGAAGTTAGGGGGTATTAGATTGTGCATACCTCCCAACATGACCCATTCCAGGAGGGACAAAATGCTCTCTACCTGGACTTCCCTCTTAATATATGATTGGCATCACCTGTGTTGAACTATTTAACTGAAAACAAAGGTGTTTCAACACAGGTGATGGCAATCATAAATTAAGAGGAAGGTCCAGGTAGAGATCATTTTGTTCCTCCTGGAATGGGTCATGTTGGGAGGAATAGATTGTGTATATTAACTTTAAACTAATGGTGTATATTAGTTTTAAACTAATAGTTAAATAATGCCTAAGTACTGTTTATAGTTCCACCTAATAGAAAGACAACTATTTTATAAAGTTTCCTTGTAGTGTAATAAAGACAACTTAAACAAACTTAAAAGACACAAGGAAAATTAAAATCTATAATTTATCTTGTCACATGCAAGAATGGCAGCAGCCTCTGTACTACTTACACACTGGGACAGGACTCAGGAGGACTTCTTGGTTCTGCTGACACAAATGAGACAGAGCTAGTGTTGTTGGTGAGCTCCAACTGGGGGGGGCCCCCTGACAGAGGGGCACCCGGGTAAAGTATCCCCTGTGCCCCCCCCCCCTTAATCTGGTTATGTATATAGGTAAATAATAACACTAATAATTGCTTCACACCTCAGCTGAGATCTGTGGTGCATCTGAAATGCGTAGTCCCCCTGAGACCCCAGATCTGCCAATAGCACAGAAACAATTTCTCCAAAAATGATGCAGAATTTACAAATGCAATTTTGTAAAAAAAAAAAAGCCATTGGTAGTCTTCTCCAAGTATGCCACCCGACCATAAGTGTCCCTCCTGTTAGTGCTATGGAAGAGGGGCATGCATTGTTAGGCTTTTCCAAATGTGACACCTGAAGATAAGTGTACCTCCTGTTAGTGCTATGGATGAGGGGCATGCATTGGTAGGCTTCTCCAAGTGTGCCACCCGACTATAAGTGTCCCTCGTGTTAAAGTGTGCCACCAGACCATAAGTGTCCCTCCTGTTAGTGCTATGGATGAGGGGCATGCATTGGTAGACTTCTCTAAGTATGCTACCCAACCATAAGTGTCCCTCCTGTTAGTGCTATGGATGAAGGGCATGCATTGGTAGGCTTCTCCAAGTGTGCCACCAGACCATAATTGTCCCTCCTGTTAGTGCTATGGATGAGGGACATGCATTGATTTTCTCCAAGTGTGCTACCCAACCATAAGTGTCTCTCCTGTTTGTGTTATGGATGAGGGGCATGCATTGGTAGGCTTCTCCAAGTGTGAAACCTGACCATAAGTGTCCCTCCTGTTAGTGCTATAGATGAGGACATACATTGGTAGGCTTCTCCAAGTGTGACACCTGACTATAAGTGTCCCTCCTGTTAGTGCTATGAATGAGGACATACATTAGTAGGCTTCTCCAAGTGTGACACCTGACCATAAGTGTCCCTCCTGTTAGTGCTATGGATGAAGACATGCATTGGTAGGCTTCTCCAAGTGTGAAACCTGACCATAAGTGTCCCTCCTGTTAATGCTATGGATGAGGGACATGCATTGGTAGGCTTCTCTAAGTGTGACACCTGACCATAAGTATCCCTCCTGTTAGTGCTATGGATGAGGTCATACATTGGTAGGCTTCTCTAAGTGTGACACCTGACCATAAGTGTCCCTCCTGTTAGTGCTATGGATGAAGACATGCATTGGTAGGCTTCTCCAAGTGTGACACCCGACTATAAGTGTCCCTCCTGTTAGTGCTAGCGATGAGGGGCATGCATTGGTAGGCTTCTCTAAGTGTGATACCCAACTATAAGTGTCCCTCGTGTTAAAGTATGCCACCAGACCATAAGTGTCCCTCGTGTTAAAGTGTGCCACCAGACCATAAGTGTCCCTCCTGTTAGTGCTATGGATGAGGGGCATGCATTGGTAGACTTCTCTAAGTATGCTACCCAACCATAAGTGTCCCTCCTGTTAGTGCTATGGATGAGGGGCATGCATTGGTAGGCTTCTCCAAGTGTGACACCTGACCATAAGTGTCCCTCCTGTTAGTGCTATGGATGAGGAGCATCCATTGCTAGGCTTCTCCAAGTGTGCCACCCGACTATAAGTGTCCCTCCTGTTGCAGTGTGCCACCAGACCATAAGTGTCCCTCCTGTTAGTGCTATGGATGAGGGACATGCATTGGTTTTCTCCAAGTGTGCTACCCAACCATAAGTGTCCCTCCTGTTAGTGTTATGGATGAGGGGCATGCATTGGTAGGCTTCTCCAAGTGTGAAACCTGACCATAAGTGTCCCTCCTGTTAGTGCTATAGATGAGGACATACATTGGTAGGCTTCTCCAAGTGTGACACCTGACTATAAGTGTCCCTCCTGTTAGTGCTATGGATGAGGACATACATTAGTAGGCTTCTCCAAGTGTGACACCTGACCATAAGTGTCCCTCCTGTTAGTGCTATGGATGAAGACATGCATTGGTAGGCTTCTCCAAGTGTCACACCTGACCATAAGTGTCCCTCCTGTTAATGCTATGGATGAGGGACATGCATTGGTAGGCTTCTCTAAGTGTGACACCTGACCATAAGTGTCCCTCCTGTTAGTGCTATGGATGAGGACATACATTGGTAGGCTTCTTTAAGTGTGACACCTGACCATAAGTGTCCCTCCTGTTAGTGCTATGGATGAAGACATGCATTGGTAGGCTTCTCCAAGTGTCACACCTGACCATAAGTGTCCCTCCTGTTAGTGCTGTGGATGAGGGACATGCATTGGTAGGCTTCCCAAGTGTGTCACCAGACCATAAGTGTCCTTCCTGTTAGTGCTATGGATGAGGGACATGCATTGGTAGTCTTCTCCAAGTGTGCCACCCGACCATAAGTGTACCTACTCAATACATTCGGCAGCAGAAACCTATGGGAACTGCTTTGCCGATCGAAAACAGAGGAACGGCAATAGATGTGGGATAATTTACTGCAGCACCTATTTATTACACATTTGGAATAATTAATAAAATACAGATACAGGAAAATGAAAGATTTTCAGAGAATTTTCTTCAAATTAATTTACTAACTAGGTCCCATAGGAATGTAGGGATCGATATTAGATGTGATATTCCATGTATTGCATGTGAGGTCTGTAAAGAGACTTGAATTGAAAGAGTTCCCATGCACAGGGCACTGTGTAACCATTAATAAGTGGGCTGTATACCCCCTCAATGGAGAATGAATATGAGGATGCAGGACAATGCAGGATCTTGTGCGGCACCGAGATGGGATGGACGCAGTAACATGCAACCTATAAATTGCAATCATCGCCCCCTCTATAATCACCTGTGTATATTCAGCCTGTATAATTGTTTACCCTGGAGGGAAGATTCTCCCGGCTCCCTACCAGCACCCATCACCGGACTCATTACCGCCTTGGCCTCAGACAGATGGACCTCCCCAGCCAGTGGGGAGTTACCGGGTAGCTGAGCACAGTTATACCTGAGCTTCGGAACAAATGGAGGAAACTGAGCCCCTGATGCTGCCTTAATGGAGTGTGAGGCACCAAATGGATATTTCCAAACATCAATCTGCAGCCTGACCTAACCGTTCCGCACAATTAACCTCCAGCCCATCCACACTGCAGAGAGGATGCTAATATCACAGGAAGCAACGTGACGCTGCCTCATCCGGCGCTGCAGGGGTTATTCCGATCACCTTAGCTGTAGGAATTAATATTATATTCACAGCATGAGTCAAACAACGGCTTCCCACCACACTCAACCTCTCCCTGCCCTGAGGTTCATAATAATCTGCTGCAACGTAGCAGTGATAATCCTGGGGAATGTACAGTATTACTGAGATACTATTAATTACTTCTTACATACAGACAGGGGCGAGCACCAATCATTTCCATACATGACTAACTGCTGGAGCATAGCGCTCGTCGTAACACGCTACGTTTATTGCCGTCGCTTACTATTGTACGGGTTCATTACATGCTGAAATATGTTAATCTAATTAATTAAGAGGAAAGTACAAAACATAGGGGTCTATTCAGGGCCGGTTCAGAGTCTTGTTGCGCCCCGGGCGGCAATAGGGGGCGTGGCTTCATACAGGGGGCGTGGTCAGTTACGCCCCCTGTACAGTAGTAGCGCCGCTGTAATGATGTGCGGTGCGCGATGACGTCATCGTTCACCGCACAGCACAGCTACGCATCTAGTTCCCTTCGTGGAGAGGACCTTTGCTGTGCGGTGCGCGATGACGTCAACGCGCACCGCACATCATTACAGTTAAGATCCTCTCCAGGAAGGGAAACTAGACGCGTAGTATCTAGTTTCCCTTCACAGCGGGCAGCCCTTTCCCTTCACAGCGGGCAGCGGCAGCGAGGGGCGCAGCAGCGGATCTTGCCATGGTGCGGCACCCTCCGGATGGCGCTGGTGCCCTCCGGAAGGCGGCGCCCCAGGCAAAAGTCCTGCTTGCCCATGGCAAGATCCGCTACTGGGTCTATTCATGAAGCAGTGAAAACAAAGTGTGGAGAAGTGAGTCGGTGGAGAAGTTACCCATGGCAACCAATCAGCTGCTACTTATAGTTTTATAAAATGCACTTTATAGATGGAGCCATCTTTATCTTGGCCTTTAATAGGATTAATTGAGCCAGGCAGTCAGACTTAATCCCCTGCTGTAATGACTTAATCCCCTGCTGTATTGTTCTCTCTGTATTGTATTGCAGCTGAGAACAATAGATGAAGGGTTTATGCTAATAAACCTTGGTGTGCCTAGGTGCAGCAGAGAAGCCAATCATGGCTCCATCTGTATGATACCTCAACACTGATTGGTTGCCATGGGCAACTTCTCCACTGACTCACTTCTGCACACTTTTCACTGTATCATGAATAGACCCCAAAATCACAATATTTCCAGTAGAGATGTGCGCGGACCCCCGTGTTTTGGTTTTGGATCTGATATCATCCTCGTGTTTTGGATTTGGTTTTGGATTTTGGTTTGGTTTAGAATTGATAGAAAACTGGATAATCGTTGATAAAAAAAAAAAAATCGATAAAAACAGCTGAAATCATGTATTATTTGCAATCAAAACCACCGAAATTTGGAGTAAAAATCTGAATTGCGAACCATGGAAAGATCTAAACAAGGTCCAGTTCGGATCGGATCTCATGGGGAGATCTGGACCGGGTTTTGGTTTAGGTCGGATCCACAAAATTGGTGTAGATTCGAATTTCTGGAAAACCGGACCAAACATCTCTATTTTCCAGTTAAAATGTTTTGTGGCCTTTTTAGGCTGTGCTCCCGGTCTGCCATGGCTTACACTTGCCAACCACCCTTGTCTTTAAGTGTGCATGGTATTTTGTAATAGAAAATGGGACAATTTGGTGGCTTTATAGAAATAAGGTGAGCAGACCTGATTCCCAAAATGTTTTCCGCTTCAAAAGTGACTCTTGTTGAGCTGGCCCTTGGCCTGCAATTATATGCCACCAGCCATACAATAATAGACACGACACTAAGGGGGAAATTTACGAAGATGGGAGTTCTATTTAAGATGGGATGTTGCCTACAGCAACCAATCAGAATCCAGGTATTATCTTACAGAAGGTGCTAGATAAATGAGAAGTAGAATTTGATTGGTTGCTATGGGCAACATCCTATCTTAAATAGAACTCCCATCTTAGTAAATTTACTCCTAAGGGTAGATTTACTAACCGCTGGTTTATCAAAGCAGCCAATGGTAACTTTGATCGATGGATGTAATACGGTAATAAATGGCTAATCTGATTTCTTTAGCATTTATGTGATAAAAGGGAGGGGTTACCGCAGGGATACGGTCGTTAGGTCTTACACAACTTAGGTCTACAGTCATTATGTCAAAAGGGACACTAGGTCGACAGGTCAAAAGGTCAACATGAGTTTTGTTTTTTTTAAATAACATTTTTGGACTTTTTCATACTTTACGATCCACGTGGACTACAATTGGGATAGGTAACCTGTGCCGAGCGCAGGGGTAGCAAAGCGAGGCACCTTGCCCGAAGCTGGCGAGCCACGCGAGGGGACACGGTGCACTAATTGGGGTTCCCCGTCACTTTACGAAGAAAACAAAACCAAAAACAGTCCAAAAACACATGGCGACCTGTTGCCCTGTCGACCTACTACATGTCGACCTAATAACTGTCGACCTAAGTTGGGTCGACCTAACGATCCATACCCTTACCGTACAGGTTCATACCGACAAACCACCCAGTCAGAAGTATTAACGTGAATACGGTAGTACTCACATTATGGGTGTGTTTCCAACTACCAATTGGATAACGGAATCTCAGAGGAAGAGAAGGTCGTATTATGGTAACTATTCAATATTTTATACAAATACACAGTAAAATATCACTTTTATTATTAAATTGATTAAAATGAGTTATTCCCCCATAAGAAAATTTAAAATAGCAAAATATAAAAATAAGAGAATAGAAAGAAAATTGAGAATATTAAAATTCTGTGCCAGAGGCCCTTAGGCACAAAGCCAGCCCTAGGCATATGGAAACTAGGCAAATGCCTAGGGCATTTGGGATGACTAGGGGCACAAGCAGCTTCTGCTGATTAAAATGATATGCGGCATGCCTATATTCTGTGTGTGACTGTATCTGCATACGAAATGCTATGTAACAGTGTATTCCTGGAAATCACTGTAACGTAGCATTGCGTATGCAGATACAGCCACAGTCGCACACAGAATATAGGCATGATGCATATAATTTTAAACCGCAGAAGCTGCTTGTTTGTCCCAGACACATAGTAATGCAAAGATACATTTTCGTCAAAAAAAGGCACCCAACATTAGCAGAGCTGCCAGCTGACTCACGCCACGCATATCCTGCTGCATGGCGTATTGAGGCAAGATGTATGAGGACACATCTGTATCCAAGCAGAGGCAGAGGTCACAGTGTTAGCGGCTGGGTGAGTGCTGTGTGCGGGTGTGTTGGTTGTACAGTAATGTGCGGCATATGTGTAAGGGATATTATGTGTGTCATTATGTGTATAAGGGCATTAATAATGTGCGGCATGTGTGTAAGGCGCATTATGTTTATAAGGACAGTAATAATGTGTGTCATATGTGTAAGGGGTATCACTGTGTGGTATGGTATTATGTGTATAAATGCATTACTAATGTGTGGCATTATGTGTATAAGGTGATCTACTGTGTGGCGTAACGTATAGAAAGGGCTACTGTGAGGAGTGACGTATACAGGGTAAAGTTGTACTACTGTGTGATGTAACATGAATAAGGGACACTATCACATCATATAATGTGAATAAAGTTGCACTACTGTGTGGCATCATTTGAATTGGGGGTACTATTCTGTGGCCACGCCCCTTCCCAGGAAGAACACGCCCCTTTTTTGGGCTGTGCACCGAATGTGTGCACTGTTCCCATTTTAAATATAGGGGGTAGGAGCACCAAAATGAGGATGGCTGAGGGTGAGGGGTGATGTTGCTAGGCAAGGGGTGCAGGGTCAGAGGCGGAACAAGTGGCGGTGCTAGGGGGCACCAGCCAAAATCTTGCCTAGGGCATCATATTGGATAGAGCCGGCTCTGCTTAGGCACCTTAGACTGTATATATCAGTATACTGTATATCACATGTAGGTGACTGAGTGGTCAATAGTGTATTGCTTATATATCAACTGGTGTCGGATGAATAAAGTATATTGTTCTTGATTTATATATATATATATATATATATACAGTCAAAGAAATTAGGTGGCACTCACAGACTTGTAATCAACGTGAATACTCCGCAAGGAGATTTATTGTGCAAAACAGGTAACGTTTCGGGGACGTGTCCCCTTCCTCAGACAACCAAAACATAATACATGCATTGTATAAATAGTATCTAGTGACCCCACTTACCCCCTTCATCATGACTCCCAGCTGCGTGGACCACGGCTTGCCTCGGCGTCTCCCGTCCCGCACTTCCGGTTTCGGCGTCACCGCTCAGCCGGAAGTGACGCAAGCGGGCTTCGCCGGTCACCATGGAGACGCACCGGGAGCCCTGGTAATACAAAAACAACACAAAGCACAAATACTTAATTGCGGTGAGAGACTGACACATAATAAAACAGCGCTCGATCAGAGCTAGAGTGTCAGAAAAACAAATAACAAATAAAATCACTTATTAAAACACAAACATTTAAAAGCGAGAATGGTGTTAAAAAAAGTGTTTATAACAGTAAAAGGTGACAAATGAAGCAGGTGCTATACAATCTTAACTCCGGTACTCTTTTCTTCTAAAATATCTGCCTGGGTGGCAAAAAACTAGAATGGCTCCTAATCTACAGGGCGGTGTACAAATGTAATTATGTATGGTCCTAGGTAGGATTACCCCACAGAAAAGGACTCTGTCACTGGATGGCCATACTCCTTCACCGTGGTGGGTATCCTTATTACCCCCAAGTTTACCCCACAATTGATTGCCACAAGCTTTAGACTCACAACAGTATGGATTAATTCATAGGAAATTAATTAGTCCAAGGGACTCATTTAGCCCTTTGGGGGCTAAGCAATCCAGGCGGAAAATCCACCTGGATTCCAACTGCAACAATCTCTTTCCTCTGTCACCACCTCTTAGAGAAGCTGGAACCTGATCGATGGCCCTATATCTCAGACTCGCCAGTGAGTGGTGCTTTATGGCAAAGTGTCTTGCCACCGGTTGGTCGCTAGTCCCTGAAGCCAGGGCTGCCCGTATGGCTGACCTGTGTTGAGTTAGCCTGACTTTTAATTGGCACTCCGTTTTGCCCACATAATAGAGTCCACATGGGCACACTATTATGTAAATGACAAAACGGGACGTGCAGGTGAGTGGCCACCCGATCTTCAATCTCTGGCCGGTGTGTGGATGGGGAAAAGACTCTCCCACTAAGAAAAATGAACACGTCGTGCACCCCAGGCATTTAAAGCATCCATTTTTCTTGCTCAAAAAATGCCTGGGTGCATTCTTGGCGTCAAAACCTGTAATATCGGTCTTGACCACCAAGTCTTTCAGGTTTTTGCCCCTGGAGAAACTTGCCAACAGTTTACTCTTATGAAAGCATTTTAACTCTGGGTCCGTAGTGACCATCCGCCACATGTTCCTAACTTGTTTGACCAAGGTCGGGCTGTTGGCATTGTACTCGGTTACCCATGGAATGGTTTCTCTGGGCAGTGTTTTATTGCGATGTTTGGCCTGTTTTTTATTTTTTTTTTATTTAATATTTTTATTGAAGATAAGTCGAATATGCTGGTACAAGATAAACAGGAGATGATGACTCCAAATGATATATTCAAAATCACATACATGTTATCCCATGGGGAATAACCAAATGTAACATCAACAGGGAAGTACATCATCCATACCATATATATATATCGACAACAATTTTTCTGTGATTGAACGAAAAGTAAAGAGAAGGATAGAAGGAGAGAGGAAGAGAATAAGAGAGAGAGGAAGAAAGGGGAAGGGGGGATGGGAGATTGGGGGATCATCATAGCAACATACGAGGTAGAGTCATGTAATGGGAGGTAGCACCCCCTAACTGTACTCTTTACCAACTTTTCAACTGTAGACAGTATAATACCTTATTTACTTATTGAGGTCCATTTGTCAGGGGGTATCACACTCCGGCAGTAGAGGGCATAGTATAGGTGAACCAAGGATCCCATATCCTCCTATATTTCTCTGACCTGTCCCGTAAGGAGGCCGTGATTTTCTCCATCATGGAAATATGCCATATTTTAGCTATCAACATGCTCCAGGGGGGGGGAGTGGTTTTTTTTCCAATTTTTAGCTATCACACATCTGGCGGCGTGTAGAATTTGGAGTACCAGACTACTCGCCTGGGTGTCTAAGTTGGACAAAGGTAGGCCCAGGAGGGCCGACCAAGGGCCCAAAGTTACTTGCGAGTGGAACATGGAGCCAATGAGGGTTTCCACCTGGGCCCAGAACGTGCATATTTTGGGGCAGGACCACCAGATGTGCTTAAAGTCTCCAGTCTGGCCGCACCCGCGCCAACATAATGGGGATGACCCGGGAAAAATCTTATGCAATGTTGCAGGGACCCGATACCATCTAGTATATACTTTATAGGAATTTTCCTTCACTAAGGAGGAAATTGAGGACTGGGCTACATTTTGCCTGATGATTTCCCATGAGTCCTCTGCAGGGGGTGGGCCAAGGTCCTGTTCCCATTTACGCTCATGGGGAAGTATGTTCGCTGCCTTCAGAGAACGTAGTAAACCATAAAGTATGGAGATAATACCCTGTCGCATGGGAGAATAAATACACAAACGCTCCAGGGGGGTGAGTTGACGTATAACTTGGGATTTTGGAAGGGAGCTCAAAAAAGAACGAATTTGTAAGTACTCATAAAATACAGGTTGAGGGATATCATATTTGTCTCGTAGAGAATGAAGGGAGCGCCAGGTGGAACCTTCTATGAAATCAAACACCAGTCCCGGGCGCGGGCTCAGGTGGAACCACGGATGGGACCGTAAGGTGGAACCAGGGGGGAAATCCTGGTTATCCCAAATGGAGGTGATGGGCGAAGGGAAAGAGGATAAACCATAATGCCGAATGCAGAAACACCACAGGGAGCAGGTGAATTTAGTGGAAGGGGGACACGCTTGCATTGTCCGTATTGATTTGGTCGGCGTAAGTAGGGAAACCAAAGTGGAGACCCCAGCCGCCAGGCGTTCGATACGAATCCAGGGTAGGTGGGGCGTTGGGGAGAACCAGGCGACTGCCTGGCTCAGGTGGTTTGCATGGTAGTATTTACGAATGTCCGGCAAACCTCTGCCTCCAGCTAGTGGGTCACGTACTAGAGTAGAGGTCCTAATTCTAGGAGGCTTACCAGACCATATAAATTTTAAGAAGAGTCTCTGCATTCGGCAAAGAGCCTCAGCGGGGATGCGTACTGGAATTGTTTGGATCAAATATAAGAGCCTGGGTAGGATGTTCATCTTTACTGAGACTATCCGTCCAAACCAGGCTATAATCTGCTTGTTCCATGCCTGGAGGTCCGACTCTATACACTTAAATAAGGCTGGAAAATTCTCAGAGTATAGAGAGTCGTAGGAGTTCGTGATGAACACGCCTAAGTATTTAATTTTCTTGGAGCGCCAAGCAAAATTAAAGTTAACAGCTAGGAGAGATCTGGCATCCTCATTAAGATGCAAGGGAAGGGCCTCCGATTTGGAATAATTAATACGATATCCTGAATAATGAGAGTATGACGATAGGGTTTTAAATAGGTTGGGGATAGAAATGTTGGGGGAAGACAGAGTTAATAGGACGTCGTCTGCAAATAATGACAATTTGAACTCCTCGTCGCCGACAGTGATACCCTTAATATCGGGATTAGCCCTAACCATACACGCCAGGGGTTCGATGGTCATAGCAAAAATTAACGGAGACAAAGGACACCCCTGACGTGTACCGTTATTGATGTGGAAGAGGTGTGAATCTTTACCATTAACCCGAACCCTGGCAGAAGGGTTGGAATAGAGTGCCTGAATACCCTGGAGTAGGCTTCCCCCCAGGCCGAACCTACGCAAAGTGGCGAACATAAAGGGCCAAAGTATTTTATCAAAAGCCTTCTCTGCATCAAGCGAGAGAAGGACAGAGGGCAATTTAGCTTTGTTGATCAGATGGACCAAATCAATGGTTCTGCGGGTGTTATCCCTAGCTTGTCGGCCTGGGACGAAGCCCACCTGGTCAGCATGAATCAAGTGCGGGAGAACTGAATTTAGTCTCAAGGCAAGAATTTTGGCAAAGATTTTAATGTCGTTGTTTAGTAAAGAGATGGGGCGGTAACTAGCACAGGAGTTGGGATCCTTCCCAGGTTTATGAATTAAAACTATCCGAGCCTCTAGTGTCCGGGACGACAGTGGGTTACCTCTAAGAAAACCATTAAAGAGCCTACAGAGATGGGGTAATAGGATCCCTTTAAATTTCTTGTAATACATAATTGACATCCCGTCAGGGCCAGGGGCTTTACCAGATTTCTGAGTTTTGAGTGCATTATCTAATTCCTCTACAGTTATATCTGAGCCTAACTGAGAGACTGTCGCATTGCTCAGTGATGGTAGGTTACACTTATCTAAAAGGGATTCGATCCCCTCATTAAATCTCAAAGAAGAAGATGAAGGGACCGCTTCCGAGTTATATAATAGCTTATAAAATTCCTCAAATTCACCCAGAATGCGATCAGGGTCATGAGTTAGTGTTCCCTGTTTGGTGCGAATAGATAAGATATTTTTTGAGGAGATTTGAGCCCTCAATTTCCTAGCCAGAATTTTATCTGCTTTATCCCCTTTTTCATAATAAATCTGGTTAAGGCGTCTAAGACATTGTTCAGTCTTATGAGATAACTGCATATTGAGTTCACCCCTAATTTTAATTAGCTTGTCAAAATCGGCCGGGTTTAGAGAAGATTTGTGAACCTCCTCCAGATGGTGGAGTTGATCAGTCAGCTCCAAGATCTTTTGGGAGCGTTGTTTAGTGAGCCTGGCCGTGATCTGAATAAATTGGCCTCTAAGGACCGCCTTATGCGCCTCCCACAAGGTCATGTCCGATATACCAAGGGTTTGGTTCTCATTAAAATAATCATTTAGTGCCTGAGTGATTTGCTGCGGCACATCGGACTGTTGAAGAAGGGCATCATTAAGGGACCAAGAGGGGGGGGAAAGAGTACGAGCCAGCCCAGATAGGGATAGGGAAATCGGGGCGTGGTCGGACCACGTAATTGGATGAATACAGCACTTCTGGATTCGAGAAGTGAGGTCTCTACCCACCATAATCATATCAATTCTAGTGTATAGATTATGCACTGGGGAGAAGAATGTGTAATCTTTAACTAAAGGGTCAACAACCCTCCAGGAATCGAATAGTAAGTGATTTTTAAGTAGGGATTGCAGGGCTCTGGAGTTGCGAGTATGTGTATTGGACTGGGATGTTGGTAGGGAGCTAGAACGATCAAGACTCTGATGGAGTATAGTATTGAAATCTCCTGCCATTAAAATATCGCCTTTCCTATACTGAGCAATTTTGGAGTCTAAGGAGGCGAAAAAAGAGGCTTGATTAACATTAGGGGCATAAATATTGACCAATGTGATGGGGACATTATTAAGCTTGCCTACTATTATGAGAAATCTTCCGCGTTTGTCCCTAACGATTTTTTCTGATTCTAAGTGTAAATGGGCGGGGATCAATATGGCCACCCCTCTTTTCTTCTGGGAGCGATCACAGGCATGTATGGCGACAGGATGGCGTCTAGAGCGTAGTTCAGGGTGGGAAGTACCTTTGAAATGCGTCTCCTGGAGGAATACCAGATCTCCCCCCACCTGTTTCAAAAAAAGAAATAATTTGGTCCTCTTTTGGGGACTATTGAGACCCTTCACATTATAGGATATTACGTTAACAGACATGACAGTACAGGTGGAAGTAAAACTCCAATGGCCCTAAGAGCCCATAGATGATCTCCCTGGGGAACGAGGGGAAGAAGAAGAGTGAGCAATAGAGAAAGAAAAGGAAAAAAGGAAGATAGAAACATAAAGAACAATGTAAAATGAAATAAAATGAACATGTATAACGCACCGAGCCAATGACCCATTGTACTGATCGTACGGGTCCGAATGTTTGAGCTCCCGTATGGGGTATTAAGGGAGAGGAGTTCTCCCCTATGCTCAAAACTGACTATAATGGCTCGATGGGGGGTATGGCCCCGAGTATCAAGGGGCCCACCAAGCAATCAAGTGGGGGGGGGGGGGGGCGACCCAAGGGGACATAACATCAGATAGCCATAGAGAACCATTTTTAAGTCTTATAAACCTCTTAACTAATATGCACAACAATATAAATGACATGTAAAGTAATAACCCGTCAGTGCAGCTGTGAAGAAATGCTCATGGAGGGTCATTTCTCGTAGAGGTTTTTGCCGGGACTGTCAACCACAGGCGTCGAGGTGCTCGCTGCGGGAGGGGTGAGACTGGAGTGCGTTGAAGAGCTGGTGCATCCCGTGGGGAGTCAGGTTTATCGGACTCCGGGGGAGAAAGGTTAAGTTTCAAAAGAAGCCGGTGAGCCTCCTCCTTAGAGCGTGCCAGCAGTCTCTTCCCATCTAGTTGTACGATGAGGGCAAAAGGGTAACCCCATCTGTAGCGGATTTGATTGTCCCTGAGGATTTGGGTGTACTCCCGCAAGTCGAAGCGTCTCTTAAGAGTGGTAGGGGATAAGTCCTGAAACACCATTAGCTTGTGCGAATCGAACAGACAAAGGTCTCTATTCCGTGCCGCTGTTAGAATTTTTTCTTTGGTTTTGAAGTAGTGACACCGGAGAACTACGTCTCTTGGGGGAGACGAAGTTGAGGGTTTTTGGCGCAAGGACCGGTGAGCCCTGTCCAGGAGGAACTGCTCGCGTGGGACGTCCGGGAGCAGGTGTTGGAAGAATCTGAGGAGGAAATCTTCCAGTTGTGTTGGTTCCACCGATTCCGGAATGTATTTAATACGCAAGTTATTACGTCGAGCGCAATTATCTGCGTCTTCCTGTTGGTCTTGGAGCAGATAGATATCTTCCTGCATAACGTGGACTGAGTGTTCCAGTTCCTGCTGGAAGGAGATGACTTCGTCAATTTTCTGTTCAACGTCATTAGTGCGGGTTCCAAGATCAGATATCTCCGCCTTGAGCCCGGAGATGGCTTTATGGATCTCCGAATGAAAAGCCTGTTTCAGCGATTTCATCTCCGCCAGGATGGAGGAAATGCAATCTTTCATGGAAGGGTCTGGGGCAGATGAGTCTTCCTCAGAATCTGAAACCGGGGCGGGAGTAGGGACGGTCGGTACTTTGGTGGAACTAGACTTCATCTTAGAAATAAATGAAGAGATTTCCGCAGAAGACGTCGTTTTCTTGGACTTGGATTTGGACTTAGGCATGGTGTGTGACAGTCCCGGAACTAAGAGAGGTCACAGGGCCGAGCTGAGTAATAGCATAAATAGTTAGCGATCCATCATGAGGCAGAAGTGGAGAATTCACATGAAGAAGACCCCCAGGGTCGCTCCCACAGGCCCTCAGCAGCACATTTCCTTGCTAGGTGGTATCATAGAAGACTGGAGTGTAATGTAGATGTGATCACCGACAGAGGCCAGGAGATGGCGCCCTCGGGCTTTGTAGGTTGTAATACAGAGAAATCCAGCACAGTGGGGTAATATCAGAAAACTTCAGCAGGTTATATGAAAGTTTAATGCTGGGGGGGCATTAGATCAAATATAGAGCCCCTGTGGTGTGAGAAGATGGCATCCTGTTCAGCCCAATTGTGCCCAAAAGCAGGGGGGGGGGGGGGGGAGGGCAGACGCCAGCATCCATGAGAATGGATGAGTGGGGCACCCCAGCGACCAGGTGGGGACCGCGGGTCGGGGGCCACCCGACAGGTCAGATCAGAGGAGGGTCGAGGGTTGTAGGGGCCCCACCGCCAGGCGCCAGTGACAAGGCAGCAGGTGTAGGTGCTGTGGTGCTGCGTTGCCGCGTTCCCCTCCGGCGTTCAGCACGGAGTGTCCCGCAGCAGCCTCCAGCTGGCGTCGAGCGTGGATAACGGTGGGGGAGATGATGTGTTGGGGGAGCAGCTCACCTCAGGGTGTATTGAAGGCCGCCGAGTCCCGGGTCCGCCGCTCTGCCTCAGGGTCCGAAAACCAAAATGGCCGCCGCTCCCAGAGCTCCGGGTCCCCGGCGTCTGTGCTCCGGCCGATTCCCCTTCTCCTCTGCCACCTCTGATGCAGCGTCAGTCTCTGGAAGCGTGTGTCAGCTCCCAGGGGATCCACTCCAGGGCGCTGGAGAGCACTGTAGGGCTAGGGCTGAGGCTCCGTACGGTCCGCCGCTGGACCATCCAAAATTTAGGCCCCGGCTTCGGAGTGGTGGGTAGGCCGCAACCCGCAGGAGCCGGTAAACCGGCTCCCCGATTCCGCAACACTATCCCACCACCGCTGAGTGTTCCCTCCGTCAGGGGGAACAAGTTTGGAGGGGTCTTCTGAGGCAGGGAGTAGTTTTTGAGGGCAAATCACCTCAGTTTCTACAGAGCTCTGAATATGTGCTGCCTATCGATTCAGCCTCCAGGCCACGCCCCCTGTTTGGCCTGTTTTTGAAAGTTGTTTAAAACTGTTTAAATTAAAGAAAAGAGAGTTGGATTTCCTCTATCATAGCCGCACCTTGTCCGACTACTACAGGGCAAAACACATACCCCGTGGCTTTCGGGTCCATAATATTCCAACCATTGGCCGGTACAATACCACCTTCTGCAAGCGCTGGATTTCAATCCTCAATAAATGCTCCATGGACCTCATGTTACTGGTCATAGAGGAGTCCACGAGGGAGCTAAAAGTAACAACTGATAAAATCAGCGCATTTGAAACCGAACATCTGACCACCATGACTGCAGACAAGTCCATTGATTGGGTCTCTAAACTAAAGGCCCAACTTGACGAATATAAAAACAACCTGGTTAAATATAAGAAAGAGAAACACAAAAAGGTGGTTACCGATTATGCCCAGCATCGAGTATACGCCTGGCTGGGGCAGAGTACTCAAACCCGAGGACGGGGCCGAGGAGCTGGTAATTTGAGACGACCACAACGGGTACGTTTCTCAAGTACCTCTGCCAGTGATAATGATGAAGGGGGAGCAACAGGTTATGAAGCCAGAAAACCCGTGACCCCTTTAGGGGCCAATACCCGGGCAGTGGCCTCCTCCCGGGGAAGACCAAAACAAGACGGGGAGGCCAAACGAGGAGGCAGAGTGGGAAGACCACCCAAGAACAAAGCCACCTAATTTTTAATCTGTCCTCACATACCCTTCAAGACCCTGAACAAAGACTGCTCAGCAAAGGACTCACATTTATCCCTACCAACTACATGAATCCATTCAACTGGAAGGTGGAATCATTTAAATTGGCACGTTCTTTAAAGATTAAGGAACATTTCTTCAAATACCCGACGGTAAATCCTGAACCGACACTACCTAGCCGTATCTCCAAACTGGGCATTCGCTCCAGATTTGACCCACAGTCAAATAATGCGACTTTGAAAACCTTCCACAGACTAATGGATGGCATCGCGGGAACTGGAGCACCAACAGTGAAACACAATCTACCCAGAGATGAACGGCAAGCATTGAAAAATCTGCAACAGAGGACTGATATTGTGATCAGGGCCGCCGATAAGGGTGGCTCAGTCGTCATTCAGGACACAACACTATACGTTGCAGAATGTGATAGGCTGCTTAGTGACAGCAAAACATATTGTCAACTTGACCGTGACCCCACACCGGTGTTTAAACAAAAGCTCGATACTATTCTAAAAAGAGCGGTGGAAGAGGGGTTGATAACACAGGTAATATGTGACAAATTAACCACTAAATGTCCGGTTGTGCCAATATTTTACACTTTGCCGAAAGTCCACAAGGACGCACAGAGGCCACCGGGGAGACCCATCATCTCGGCCCGGGGGTCTCTGTGCGAACCAGTGGCGGTGTATTTAGACACGTTCTTGCAGCCTTGTGTCCAGGCCACTTTTACGTATCTGAAGGACACGAACATGTTGTTAGAGAGACTAGTAGGCTTGGGACAGGTTCCCAGTGAAACAAGCATGGTCACATTGGACGTGACCAGCCTCTATACATGTATCCCCCATGAGGAGGGGTTGGAGGCAGTTAGACGGCTGATCACGGGCAATAGCCTCTATTCGGGTCCTGATATTGATCTGTTTATTGAATTGCTGACTTTCACATTGACACACAATTTCTTTTTGTTCAATGGGAAGTTTTACAGGCAACTCCAGGGCTGCTCGATGGGGTCACCGGTGGCCCCAGCATTTGCCAATAGTTTCATGTGGGAGGTGGAACGGGACCTTTTTTTCATAGACACTAACATCTCAAGTAAAATCTCCCTGTATTTCCGCTATATCGATGACCTCCTGGTCTTATGGAATGATGATATACAAAAACTCATCGATATTATTTTGAAACATAATGACACGAATAGTCCCATCAAATTAACTTGGACATCAAGTAAGACAGACATCTGTTATCTTGATGTCCGGATTCAGCTTGTCGAGGGAAAGGTTGTGACATCCCTGTACAAAAAACCCACGGACCGGAATACAGTGCTCCGGGCCGAAAGCTCCCATCCCAAAGCGATGATCCGCAGTTTACCCTACTCACAACTCCTCAGAGTCTGCAGAAATAATACAGATCCTAACATACGTGAGATGCAGCTTGAGGAGATGATAACTAAATTTAGTGAGCGAGGTTACGCTATAACTGAGCTTAAGAAAGCACGAGACAGGGCATTGGCCAACTTTCAAAAACAGGCCAAACATCGCAATAAAACACTGCCCAGAGAAACCATTCCATGGGTAACCGAGTACAATGCCAACAGCCCGACCTTGGTCAAACAAGTTAGGAACATGTGGCGGATGGTCACTACGGACCCAGAGTTAAAATGCTTTCATAAGAGTAAACTGTTGGCAAGTTTCTCCAGGGGCAAAAACCTGAAAGACTTGGTGGTCAAGACCGATATTACAGGTTTTGACGCCAAGAATGCACCCAGGCATTTTTTGAGCAAGAAAAATGGATGCTTTAAATGCCTGGGGTGCACGACGTGTTCATTTTTCTTAGTGGG
This sequence comes from Pseudophryne corroboree, assembly GCF_028390025.1. Taxonomy (NCBI): domain Eukaryota; kingdom Metazoa; phylum Chordata; class Amphibia; order Anura; family Myobatrachidae; genus Pseudophryne; species Pseudophryne corroboree. The sequence continues at coordinate 462,591,500 of NC_086452.1, read as the reverse complement.
AGAGTCTTTTCCCCATCCACACACCGGCCAGAGATTGAAGATCGGGTGGCCACTCACCTGCACGTCCCGTTTTGTCATTTACATAATAGTGTGCCCATGTGGACTCTATTATGTGGGCAAAACGGAGTGCCAATTAAAAGTCAGGCTAACTCAACACAGGTCAGCCATACGGGCAGCCCTGGCTTCAGGGACTAGCGACCAACCGGTGGCAAGACACTTTGCCATAAAGCACCACTCACTGGCGAGTCTGAGATATAGGGCCATCGATCAGGTTCCAGCTTCTCTAAGAGGTGGTGACAGAGGAAAGAGATTGTTGCAGTTGGAATCCAGGTGGATTTTCCGCCTGGATTGCTTAGCCCCCAAAGGGCTAAATGAGTCCCTTGGACTAATTAATTTCCTATGAATTAATCCATACTGTTGTGAGTCTAAAGCTTGTGGCAATCAATTGTGGGGTAAACTTGGGGGTAATAAGGATACCCACCACGGTGAAGGAGTATGGCCATCCAGTGACAGAGTCCTTTTCTGTGGGGTAATCCTACCTAGGACCATACATAATTACATTTGTACACCGCCCTGTAGATTAGGAGCCATTCTAGTTTTTTGCCACCCAGGCAGATATTTTAGAAGAAAAGAGTACCGGAGTTAAGATTGTATAGCACCTGCTTCATTTGTCACCTTTTACTGTTATAAACACTTTTTTTAACACCATTCTCGCTTTTAAATGTTTGTGTTTTAATAAGTGATTTTATTTGTTATTTGTTTTTCTGACACTCTAGCTCTGATCGAGCGCTGTTTTATTATGTGTCAGTCTCTCACCGCAATTAAGTATTTGTGCTTTGTGTTGTTTTTGTATTACCAGGGCTCCCGGTGCGTCTCCATGGTGACCGGCGAAGCCCGCTTGCGTCACTTCCGGCTGAGCGGTGACGCCGAAACCGGAAGTGCGGGACGGGAGACGCCGAGGCAAGCCGTGGTCCACGCAGCTGGGAGTCATGATGAAGGGGGTAAGTGGGGTCACTAGATACTATTTATACAATGCATGTATTATGTTTTGGTTGTCTGAGGAAGGGGACACGTCCCCGAAACGTTACCTGTTTTGCACAATAAATCTCCTTGCGGAGTATTCACGTTGATTACAAGTCTGTGAGTGCCACCTAATTTCTTTGACTGCATATCGGTGGGCCTGTTGGTCCACAAGGAAGGGCACCACAGCCAGCTATTTCTGAGGAGTGACGGGGCAAGTTTTCCGTATATATATATATATATATGTCTTCATTGGTTTATTGCAATTAAGAAATTCCCATTATATCAGCCGCGTATTGTCTTTCTTGCAGACTTTCGTCAAGCTTTCCCTCTGTTAATGAAGTAAAGGCTGCAAGAAAGACAGGCTCTTTAAACAAACCTGCACCCGGATAATTAGTACCTGCCCCTCAGGGGCGTATCTAGAGAAGACGAGGCCCGTGTGCAGGCTCCATCAGGGCCCCTTCCTCTCTAGCCGGCAGCAGTGCTATGATTCTGGGCGCTAGGGTCCCTAGGGTACCCTAGCACTGTCCAAGTCTACAGTGCATGCGCAGATCTCTGGGAAAATGACGCGGCGGACATTTTCCCAGTTATTTTCCTACTGCGCATACGTGAATCACCAGGAAAATGGCGCCACTCAATTTTCCCAGTGATTTCCGCAGTGCAGCTGCTTTGCCGAGGGTAAGTATTACAAATAATGGGTGTAGTGTAAGCCCCCCTGGACCCCGGACACTGCACCCATTATAAATACGCCAGTGTGCCCCCTACTCCCCTCTCAGTAACGCTGACTCACAATGATGCAAATCGAGGCATTACGCCGTGGGGAATGAGGCCAGGATTACACCCTCTCACCCTCTGCTCATGCCACAGACAAATTCCACTGCACATATTTGGGTATTTGCTCTCAGGAAGTTGGGAAGTCCCATCAGTGATGTACTGTCAAACAATTGTAGCGATAATAAAGTCCTAAAGCGATGTCAGGGTCTGTCTGGATCTGTGAGTTATATCAGTACAGACCTCAGCGATCCATTGATCCCTATTCTAAATCCCATTGGCTTGCGCTTGCAGCCTGACGCATGGAGTGCAGAGTGACGCAACACCGGACGTAACCACCCATGCACACCTTCCCATTACTTGTTGCATTGCAATCTTAGAGATAGACGGGGATATGTATCAAAGCTTCTAAAGGGTGGGGACCTTGAACATGGCAACCCATCGGCTTTAGCTAGCATGTACCAAGTATATTCTATAAAATGACTGGTAGGAGCTTACTGGTTGCTAGCGGCAACTTCTCCACTTCTCCATTCTTTAGAAGCTTTGAAACCTCTACCCCAGAGTATGTATAACTATATATCACGGCGGTGACGCACCTTTATCCAATCAGTCCGGCTAACTTCGTTAATTCTCATTATCTCACAATTTCATGAAATTACACTTCTTCTGAAAACCAATCGCTCTCTAAGTTAATATCTTATTCACTCTCTGTCCGCTCAGTGTAGTCTTATCTTTCGCCACTGATACCGGCTTTCATTAAAAACGTCAATACCACTTGTGTCCACTAATCAATTTCATATCTCAATTAAACATTAATCCCTAATAAATGAGACTTTCACTGAAGCACTACAAGATAGGTGATATTATCACGTGTACATCTATGGACGACACGAATCTCTTATCCCGTCTCCGGATGGACGGACTCGTCAGCGCCCCGCAGACACCTGCGCTCACAGTACTGTAATACCTAAGCAGACACACTGCGCTGTAACTGGTATGTGGAGACTGCACTGCTGTAAGAAATAAAATGAAGAAAGCACTCCTAATTCTTTGTGGATTAGTGGATGACCTCAGGTAGCACAGTGGCAAGCGTTGGAGAGTGATAAATAGCACGGTGACACATGGGGTAATTCAGAATGGATCACTGCGGCAGCAGCAGCGATTGCAGTCTGAAGCCCTTTGGAGAGTGTGGTGTCACATGCAGCCGCTGCGACCAAGGATGTGGCGGGTAGCAGTCTGTCAGCGCAGCTAGGCTGCGCAGGCAGGGAGCTACTCAGCGGGTGCAAATGTATTGCCGCGTGCGATGATTTTGCACCCGTGCTGGGGGGTGGGGGGGGCAGGGCCTGACATGCGGGGTGGACTAGACTTGTGCTGGGCGTCCCCCCCCCCTCCCCCGTATGTTAGAGTAACTGATCATAGATGTGCTAAATTTAGCACATCTACAATCAGATCTGAATGACCCTCAAAGTACCAACCAATCAGCTCCTAACTGTCATTTTTCAAGCGCAGCCTGTAACATGGCAGTTAGTAGCTGATTGGTTGGTACTTTACCATTGTGCAATTTGTCACTCTCCAAGGGGGTCATTCTGAGTTTATCGCTCGCTAGCTATTTTTTGCAGCTCTGCGATCAGATAGTCGCCGCCCATAGGGGAGTGTATTTTTGCTTTGCAAGTGTGCAGTCGCATGTGCAGCCGAGCGGTACAAAAACAGTTTGTGCAGTTTCTGAGTTGCCCAGAACTTACTCAGCCGCTGCGATCACTTCACCCTGTCCGGTCCCGGAATTGACGTCAGGAACCCTCCCTGCAAACGCTTGAACACGCCTACGTTTTTCCAACCACTCCCAGAAAACGGTCAGTTGCCACCCACAAATGCCCTCTTCCTGTCAATCACCTTGCGATCAGCTGTGCATATGGATTCTTCATTAAATCCATCGCCCAGCAACGATCCGCTTTGTACCCGTACAATGCGCCTGTATACACATGCGCAGATTTGCCAAGTGTTGACCTGATCGCAGCGCTGCAAAAAATAGCTAGCGTGCGATCAGGTTGGAATGACTACCTTCCCCCCCCCCCCCCCCCCTTCCAGGCCTGGATAAATCTGGGCCTAAAGTTTGCAGGATTTGTCACTACACACACACACACACACACACACACAAGAAGTGAACTCAAACGGTCCTAATGATGTTCAATGTCATCCAAATTTGGAATATGTTTTTCAGAATTATTATTATTTGTTTATATGGCACCAGCATATTAAACTGCGCTTTACATTCAGGAATAAAATTGGGATTAACAGGCAGAGAGGTAAGGAGACTTACACAAGCTTACACTCTATAGGTTCACGCATACAAAGTGATTTCACTTCCACTTCTTTTCACTTACAGATCCCACTGGCATACGTACATTTCCACCACGCACCAATCCCCTTGGCCGCGTCCAAGGATATAATAAGATAATAAAAAAAAAACATCTTCCAGAAAAAGAAAGAAAAAAAAACAATTGCTTGTAAGAAAGATTGTATCCATTATTAAACAAGCTGAAAGCAGCACCCTCTGTAATGGCCCAATTAAAACGATCGTTGTTTTTAATGTCATCCCTTGAGAGAGGTGACCTCAACAGGAATATTAAAAGCCTCCTCTGATCACCCATGTTAGTGATCAACAATTTCACCAGGGTCCCTCCACTCCAGAGTTCCCCTCATCACGCATATTTTTATATCATGCATATCGTTTCGCCTTTGAAATATGGAAACTTTTTATTACTGGTTTCTGTGTCAGGTTAAGGAAATATGATCGCTTTAATAAAAGCCGCACAATGTCTGGGACACAGACAGACGATGTGCATTAAAGTATAATCACAGTATTCCGCTTAAAGAATTTCTTGGCAGACGTTTGCCTTCTGGCAGATAAATAGTTAAATGGACCTAGGTCCGCACTCATTATTTAGAATCATAATCTCAGTGTCCAATCCCACTTGAGTTACTGTAGCATTAGAAATGCTAATTTTCAGCTTTTTGTACTGTCTTTCCATTCACGTTGACTTTTGCCTGAAATCTTCTGTTTAAAACTAGGACCTACACACACTCAAGAAATAAGTTATTACTCCATCTTTGACCTAACGTAGGAATATTTGAAACCATTGAAACTATGAGTAGCACTGACAGTTTCTAGGGTTAGAGATGTTGATAAGAAAGGACAATTGTTCACCAGCTATGAGTCAAATGGTAGGAGCAGTGCATGTCTGAGCTTTTAGCAGCTAATTTCAGGTAGAAGTTGTATTTTAAATTATTCCAGTAAGTTGTAGTGATCAATGTAATTAGTTCAATTAGTAAAAATGTTTAATCTTTAAAGCAGCATTACCACATAGAGGGGGGCGCAGAACATTAAATGCAACAGGAGTTTTGCGCCTAAAAGCCTAGGCTGTTTGATATTTTGTGGGCATAAGTTGCAGGACAAAGGGAGAAGCCCCATCCTGCAGCCATATTAAAGTGGCGACTGAAAAAGTTTAGGCAGCTTTAAGGAGGATGACCAGCTAAACTTGCACAGTGTTGAGTACGGTTACCATTCTGTCTCGGGCCTTGCATACGGTAAAATACCGTTTCGGTAATGTCATTGTAGGAAAGCAACTGTATATACAACAAGTGTTAGAAATCCCATGTACTGCATGGCAGGTAAATAAGCTCTACAGACACTGAGGGGCCTATTTACTAAGCCTCAGGTTGAGATAAAGTGGACGGAGATAAAGTACCAGCCAATCAGCTCCTAACTGTCATTTTTCAAACCCAGCCTGTAACATGACAGATAGGAGCTGATTGGCTGGTACTTTATCTCTGGTCCAAGGATTCTCTCAGCGCTGCATGCCACAATGCTTGTGATGCCACAATGCTTGTGATGCCACAATGCTTGTTAAATAGGCTTTCTGGTGCAAAACCATATTCCAGATGACAATGGTGATTCGGCAAAACCTCATACAGTAGCTGCCGAAAACATCCATTTTTAACATACCATACAGATTTTCACTCTTCAATAAATATGCCGCAGAGTATGGAAAATCATTTCAAGATTGTCTCACCGGGGTCTTCACCTCTAATTAAAATTTCTGGTTCCACCTGCATTTTTGATACTTGTGAAATTTCATTTTACTGTACGTCTATCAGTTACTAACTACAAAGGGTTCATTCAATATGTTAGTTGATCACTAATATGCAGAAGCGAATTTACGCATTTTTGCTCAGATGATTCTGAGAACATCTTGGCTGGATCACTCTTTGCGTGAATTGGGCGTTGCTGGTGGGTAACACTGCGGTCGCACAAAGGAGATCTGTGTCGCGGGAATGCCTTGGGAGTGTAGCTGTACTATAGTTCTGTGCTATTCTGACCGCTTGCATATTGGACGGAAAACGGTCAATGGTGACTCTTCTCTCGTAAATCCGTACAGATCCTCTCATTAGCCCTACGGAAGTAAGACTGGATTCCGTGGCTCTCTGCAAATGTCCAACTCAGGCCAATAGTATGCATACTTTAAAATAGGTATAGCTGCCTGAAGATCCCATTCATGTAACATGTACTGTGGGGATCCGGTCTGAAGATCGACAGTGTCTAGGTCGACAATGTTTAGGTCGACCACTATAGGTCGACAGTCACTAGGTCGACAGGGTCTGAAGGTCGACATGTGCTAGGTCGACAGGTCAAAAGGTCGACCTGAGTTTTTCAAATTTTTTCTTTTTCTGAACTTTTTCATACTTAACGATCCACGTGAACTACGATTGGAGCGGTAATCTGTGCCGAGCGAAGCGAGCCATGCGAGGGGACGCGGTGCACTAATTTGGGATCCCGGTCACTTTACGAAGAAAACGACACACAAAAAAAAAATCCTCATGTCGACCTTTAGACCTGTCGACCTAGCACATGTCGACCTAGAAACCCTGTCGAACTTCCATCCATGTCGAACTAGTGACTGTCGACCTATAGTGGTCGACCTAAACATTGTCGACCTAGATACTGTCGATAAAACGAACCACACCCGTACTGTGGGCCTCCATTTGCAAAATCAGTTCCAGGTGGGATCACAGAGGGGATATTTAAATAATATAACGACAAACTTTGTCCTACTCTGTGTTCTAGATCATCCATATAATTAATTACAATTGTTACACTTTTTCCCTAAAATATAAAATTGATGAAGAAATGCCCTGACCTGCACAGTGCCTCCTATTGGCAAGAACTCAATGGTGCAATCATGAATCGCGATTATCCATTTGTTTGCCCCACCGGGCATCACTGAATGTGACATAGAATGAATTGCATTTGCGTCACTTAGTCACTGGTGTCTAAGGGGGTCATTCCGAGTTGATCGTAGCTGTGCTAACTTTAGCACAGCTACGATCATCTTCCCTGACATGCGGGGGGGACGCCCAGCACAGGGCTAGTCCGTCCCGCATGTCAGTGCCGGCCCCTTCCCCCGCACAAATACAAAAGCATCGCACAGCGGCGATGACATTGTATTTGAGGAGTAACTCCCGACCAGCGCAGCTCCTTAATTATCGCTGCCACTGGCTGCAGCGGCTGCCTGAGGCGCCACGCAGCCACCGCTGCCCGTTCCCCCTAAACGGCAGCTTAACGCCGCCGTTCAGCCCCCTCCCACCTAGCGACCGCCTCTGTCTCAGAGGCGATCACTAGGCAGCGAAAGCTGCCATGCGCCGGGCGCACTGTGGTGCCGGCGCATGCGCAGTTCCGACCCGATCGCTGCGACAAACTGCAGCGAGTGATCGGGTCGGAATGACCCCCTATGTACTAAGCCTTGGAGAGAGATAAAGTGGACAGAGATAAAGGGGTCTATTTACTAAGCCTTGAAGAGGGATAAAGTTGATGGAGTTAAAGTACCAGCCAATCAGCTCCTGATTTTTTTTTCAAACCCAGCCTGTAACATGGAAGTTAGGAGCTGATTGGCTGCTACTTTATCTTTCTCCAAGGTGTTGTACATAGACGCCAGTGTCCTGCAAGTGATAGAGGACATTTGTGATTACCTAGATCAGTGGTTCTCAAACTCGGTCCTCAGGACCCCACACAGTGCATGTTTTGCAGGTAACCCGGCAAGTGCACAGGTGTATTTATTACTCACTGACACATTTTAAAAGGTCCACAGGTGGAGCTAATTATTTCACTTGTGATTCTGTGAGGAAACCTGCAAAACATGCACTGTGTGGGGTTTTGAGGACCGAGTTTGAGAACCTGTGACCTAGATCTTTATGGCATCATCTCTGAATAGGACAACAGTGCGTCAGTCCCAACTCCTCGCCATAAATATTCATACACAGCAAACATCATTTTAAATGAATGAAATCCTCCATTAAAGATTAGGTGATTGCAACAAAGGGGGTAATTCCAAGTTGATCGCAGCAGGATTTTTGTTAGCAACTGGGCAAAACCATGTGCACTGCAGGGGAGGCAGATATTACATGTGCAGAGAGAGTTAGATTTGGGTGGGATGTGTTCAATCTGCAATCTAAATTGCAGTGTAAAAATAAAGCAGCCAGTATTTACCCTGCACAGAAATAAAATAACCCACCCAAATCTAACTCTCTCTGCATATGTTATATCTGCCCCACCTGCAGTGTACATGGTTTTGCCCAATTGCTATCAAAAATCCTGCTGCAATCAACTTGGAATTACCCCCAAAATACTTTATCGCAGAGGTGGCAAACTTCTGGTTCTCTAGCTTTTGTGGAGCCGCAGGTCCCAAAATGCCTTGTCAGCCTGCGATGGACAAGGCACGTTGGCAGTTGTAGTTCCACAACAGCTGCGGATCACAGGTTAAGCCTGTCCTATCAATTTACATTTAAAGGGTTTAACTGCTGCAGATATAGGAAATTGACACATTTCTATTAAACCAACGACCGGAATCATCTTACCTGCTAAGGATCAGTTCCTAATCCGGTGATGACAGGGTCTGCTAGGACCGCACGCTTCGGAGACGGGAGCAGCTGTTCAGGAGAAACTCTGGGAATCCTTTTGGCATAGGCAAAGGAGCAATTTATTTGGGGCATAGGACAATCCCAGCGAGGATTATAGGAATATATATATATATATATATATATATTTATTTATTTTCTCTGTCTCCCCTTTTCTGCTCCTCTAATTGCAGTTTGCAGGCTTAATGTTCACTTTGGATACAGTTATTTATAACAGTGACACGATGCACACTATTCTCCATGCAGGCCGCACGGGTAGGCACCACACCAGGTTTTAGGGTAATAAAGCTGAAGCAATCAACTTGCCTCGCTGTTAATTAAAATTAAGTTAATTGGTTACCATGTGTTAGAGAAATTTGAATAATGAGAAAAATCTATGTGTGTTAAGGGGAGCCAAGAATCTGTATTACTCTTCTGTCACGCCATACAGTGTCCAGAATAACAATGGGAGGGCAAACTTGTCCAATAAAAGGCCACCAAAACTGAGAGAAATAGGGTACATACTACATGTAGAGACTAGAGATGAGCGGGTTCGGTTCCTCTGAATCCGAACCCGCCCGAACTTCATGTTTTTTTACACGGGTCCGAGCGACTCGGATCTTCCCGCCTTGCTCGGCTAACCCGAGCGCGCCCGAACGTCATCATCACGCTGTCGGATTCTCGCGAGGCTCGGATTCTATCGCGAGACTCGGATTCTATATAAGGAGCCGCGCGTCGCCGCCATTTTCACACGTGCATTGAGAGTCATAGGGAGAGGACGTGGCTGGCGTCCTCTCCGTTTAGAGAAGAGAGAGACACAGTATTTTCGGGGAGCATTATTAGGAGGAGTACTACTGTATACTACTATACTACTTGCTGAAGTGATATTTATACTAGATTAGATAATAGATAGTGTGACTGTAAGTGTACTATCTGACTTGTGGGGGAGACACTGACAGTGGGGAGCAGTTAGAGTCTGAGAGCAGGACTCAGGAGTACATATAACGTACAGTGCACACTTTTGCTGCCAGAGTCAGTGCCACACTGCCATTGTTGTGACCACACTGACCACCAGTATAATAATATATTTTGTGATTGTCTGCTTAGGCCTCGGAGTACTAGTTGCAAGTTGCAACGTGACCTGAAGTGACCACCAGTTTAATAATCAATCACCACCAGTTTAATATATATATATATATATATAATTGTATATAATATATATTTATATATATAATATTGTATACCACCTACCCGTGGTTTTTTTCATTCTTCTTTCTACATACTACTATAGTAGCTTACTGTAGCAGTCTGCGGTGCTGTGCTGACCTGACAGTGTCCAGCAGGTCCGTCATCAGTCATTACATAATAAATATATATAGTACCTGTCCGGCTGCAGTACTAGTGATATTATATTGATTTCATCTCATTATCAATAATTTATCATCCAGTCTAGACTCTATATTAGCAGCAGACACAGTACGTTAGTCCACGGCTGTAGCTACCTCTGTGTCGGCACTCGGCAGTCCATCCATAATTGTATACCACCTACCCGTGGTTTTTTTCTTTTTCTTTCTTCTTTGTACATACTACTATAGTATAGTAGCTTACTGTAGCAGTCTGCGGTGCTGCTGAGCTGACAGTGTCCAGCAGGTCCGTCATCAGTCATCATTACCTAATAAATATATTATCTACCTGTCCGGCTGCAGTACTAGTGATATTATATATACATACATATATATATTGATTTCATCTCATTATCAATCATCCAGTCTATATTAGCAGCAGACACAGTACGTTAGTCCACGGCTGTAGCTACCTCTGTGTCGGCACTCGGCAGTCCATCCATAATTGTATACCACCTACCCGTGTTTTTTTTTTTTTTTTTCTTCTTTGTACATACTACTATAGTATAGTAGCTTACTGTAGCAGTCTGCGGTGCTGCTGAGCTGACAGTGTCCAGCAGGTCCGTCATCAGTCATCATTACCTAATAAATATATTATCTACCTGTCCGGCTGCAGTACTAGTGATATTATATATACATACATATATATATTGATTTCATCTCATTATCAATCATCCAGTCTATATTAGCAGCAGACACAGTACGTTAGTCCACGGCTGTAGCTACCTCTGTGTCGGCACTCGGCAGTCCATCCATAAGTATACTAGTATCCATCCATCTCCATTGTTTACCTGAGGTGCCTTTTAGTTGTGCCTATTAAAATATGGAGAACAAAAATGTTGAGGTTCCAAAATTAGGGAAAGATCAAGATCCACTTCCACCTCGTGCTGAAGCTGCTGCCACTAGTCATGGCCGAGACGATGAAATGCCAGCAACGTCGTCTGCCAAGGCCGATGCCCAATGTCATAGTACAGAGCATGTCAAATCCAAAACACCAAATATCAGTAAAAAAAGGACTCCAAAACCTAAAATAAAATTGTCGGAGGAGAAGCGTAAACTTGCCAATATGCCATTTACCACACGGAGTGGCAAGGAACGGCTGAGGCCCTGGCCTATGTTCATGGCTAGTGGTTCAGCTTCACATGAGGATGGAAGCACTCAGCCTCTCGCTAGAAAACTGAAAAGACTCAAGCTGGCAAAAGCACCGCAAAGAACTGTGCGTTCTTCGAAATCCCAAATCCACAAGGAGAGTCCAATTGTGTCGGTTGCGATGCCTGACCTTCCCAACACTGGACGTGAAGAGCATGCGCCTTCCAACATTTGCACGCCCCCTGCAAGTGCTGGAAGGAGCACCCGCAGTCCAGTTCCTGATAGTCAGATTGAAGATGTCAGTGTTGAAGTACACCAGGATGAGGATATGGGTGTTGCTGGCGCTGGGGAGGAAATTGACCAGGAGGATTCTGATGGTGAGGTGGTTTGTTTAAGTCAGGCACCCGGGGAGACACCTGTTGTCTGTGGGAGGAATATGGCCGATGACATGCCTGGTGAAAATACCCAAAAAATCAGCTCTTCAGTGTGGAGGTATTTCAACAGAAAAGCGGACAACAGGTGTCAAGCCGTGTGTTGCCTTTGTCAAGCTGTAATAAGTAGGGGTAAGGACGTTAACCACCTCGGAACATCCTCCCTTATACGTCACCTGCAGCGCATTCATAATAAGTCAGTGACAAGTTCAAAAACTTTGGGCGACAGCGGAAGCAGTCCACTGACCAGTAAATCCCTTCCTCTTGTAACCAAGCTCACGCAAACCACCCCACCAACTCCCTCAGTGTCAATTTCCTCCTTCCCCAGGAATGCCAATAGTCCTGCAGGCCATGTCACTGGCAATTCTGACGATTCCTCTCCTGCCTGTGATTCCTCCGATGCATCCTTGCGTGTAACGCCTACTGCTGCTGGCACTGCTGTTGTTGCTGCTGGGAGTCGATGGTCATCCCAGAGGGGAAGTCGTAAGCCCACTTGTACTACTTCCAGTAAGCAATTGACTGTTCAACAGTCCTTTGCGAGGAAGATGAAATATCACAGCAGTCATCCTGCTGCAAAGCGGATAACTGAGGCCTTGACAACTATGTTGGTGTTAGACGTGCGTCCGGTATCCGCCGTTAGTTCACAGGGAACTAGACAATTTATTGAGGCAGTGTGCCCCCGTTACCAAATACCATCTAGGTTCCACTTCTCTAGGCAGGCGATACCGAGAATGTACACGGACGTCAGAAAAAGACTCACCAGTGTCCTAAAAAATGCAGTTGTACCCAATGTCCACTTAACCACGGACATGTGGACAAGTGGAGCAGGGCAGGGTCAGGACTATATGACTGTGACAGCCCACTGGGTAGATGTATGGACTCCCGCCGCAAGAACAGCAGCGGCGGCACCAGTAGCAGCATCTCGCAAACGCCAACTCTTTCCTAGGCAGGCTACGCTTTGTATCACCGCTTTCCAGAATACGCACACAGCTGAAAACCTCTTACGGCAACTGAGGAAGATCATCGCGGAATGGCTTACCCCAATTGGACTCTCCTGTGGATTTGTGGCATCGGACAACGCCAGCAATATTGTGTGTGCATTAAATATGGGCAAATTCCAGCACGTCCCATGTTTTGCACATACCTTGAATTTGGTGGTGCAGAATTTTTTAAAAAACGACAGGGGCGTGCAAGAGATGCTGTCGGTGGCCAGAAGAATTGCGGGATACTTTCGGCGTACAGGCACCACGTACAGAAGACTGGAGCACCACCAAAACCTACTGAACCTGCCCTGCCATCATCTGAAGCAAGAAGTGGTAACGAGGTGGAATTCAACCCTCTATATGCTTCAGAGGTTGGAGGAGCAGCAAAAGGCCATTCAAGCCTATACAATTGAGCACGATATAGGAGGTGGAATGCACCTGTCTCAAGCGCAGTGGAGAATGATTTCAACGTTGTGCAAGGTTCTGATGCCCTTTGAACTTGCCACACATGAAGTCAGTTCAGACACTGCCAGCCTGAGTCAGGTCATTCCCCTCATCAGGCTTTTGCAGAAGAAGCTGGAGACATTGAAGGAGGAGCTAACACGGAGCGATTCCGCTAGGCATGTGGGACTTGTGGATGGAGCCCTTAATTCGCTTAACAAGGATTCACGGGTGGTCAATCTGTTGAAATCAGAGCACTACATTTTGGCCACCGTGCTCGATCCTAGATTTAAAGCCTACCTTGGATCTCTCTTTCCGGCAGACACAAGTCTGCTGGGGTTGAAAGACCTGCTGGTGAGAAAATTGTCAAGTCAAGCGGAACGCGACCTGTCAACATCTCCTCCTTCACATTCTCCCGCAACTGGGGGTGCGAGGAAAAGGCTCAGAATTCCGAGTCCACCCGCTGGCGGTGATGCAGGGCAGTCTGGAGCGACTGCTGATGCTGACATCTGGTCCGGACTGAAGGACCTGACAACGATTACGGACATGTCGTCTACTGTCACTGCATATGATTCTCTCACCATTGAAAGAATGGTGGAGGATTATAGGAGTGACCGCATCCAAGTAGGCACGTCACACAGTCCGTACTTATACTGGCAGGAAAAAATAAGAATTTACTTACCGATAATTCTATTTCTCGGAGTCCGTAGTGGATGCTGGGGTTCCTGAAAGGACCATGGGGAATAGCGGCTCCGCAGGAGACAGGGCACAAAAAAGTAAAGCTTTACTAGGTCAGGTGGTGTGCACTGGCTCCTCCCCCTATGACCCTCCTCCAGACTCCAGTTAGGTACTGTGCCCGGACGAGCATACACAATAAGGGAGGCATTTTGAATCCCGGGTAAGACTCATACCAGCCACACCAATCACACCGTACAACTTGTGATCTAAACCCAGTTAACAGTATGACAACAGAAAGGGCCTCTTAAAGATGGCTCCTTAACAATAACCCGAATTAGTTAACAATAACTATGTACAAGTATTGCAGATAATCCGCACTTGGGATGGGCGCCCAGCATCCACTACGGACTCCGAGAAATAGAATTATCGGTAAGTAAATTCTTATTTTCTCTATCGTCCTAAGTGGATGCTGGGGTTCCTGAAAGGACCATGGGGATTATACCAAAGCTCCCAAACGGGCGGGAGAGTGCGGATGACTCTGCAGCACCGAATGAGAGAACTCCAGGTCCTCCTTTGCCAGGGTATCAAATTTGTAAAATTTTACAAACGTGTTCTCCCCCGACCACGTAGCTGCTCGGCAGAGTTGTAATGCCGAGACCCCTCGGGCAGCCGCCCAAGATGAGCCCACCTTCCTTGTGGAGTGGGCTTTTACAGTTTTAGGCTGTGGCAGGCCTGCCACAGAATGTGCAAGTTGAATTGTGTTACAAATCCAACGAGCAATCGACTGCTTAGAAGCAGGTGCGCCCAACTTGTTGGGTGCATACAATATAAACAGCGAGTCAGATTTTCTGACTCCAGCCGTCCTTGCAATGTATATTTTTAAGGCTCTGACAACGTCCAACAACTTGGAGTCCTCCAAGTCGCTAGTGGCCGCAGGCACCACAATAGGTTGGTTCAGATGAAATGCTGATACCACTTTAGGGAGAAAATGCGGACGAGTCCGCAGTTCTGCCCTATCCGAATGGAAGGTTAGATAAGGACTTTTATAAGATAAAGCCGCCAATTCAGATACTCTCCTGGCAGAGGCCAGGGCCAGTAACATAGTCACTTTCAATGTGAGATATTTCAAATCCACCTTTTTCAATGGTTCAAACCAATGGGATTTGAGGAAATCCAAAACTACATTTAGATCCCACGGTGCCACCGGAGGCACCACAGGAGGCTGTATATGCAGTACTCCCTTGACAAAAGTCTGGACCTCAGGGACAGAGGCCAATTCTTTTTGGAAGAATATTGACAGGGCCGAAATTTGAACCTTAATGGATCCCAATTTGAGACCCATAGATAATCCTGATTGCAGGAAATGTAGGAAACGACCCAGTTGGAATTCCTCCGTCGGAACCCTCCGATCCTCGCACCACGCTACATATTTTCGCCAAATGCGGTGATAATGTTTCACGGTGACTTCCTTCCGTGCCTTAATCAAGGTAGGAATGACTTCTTCTGGAATGCCTTTCCCTTTTAGGATCTGGCGTTCAACCGCCATGCCGTCAAACGCAGCCGCGGTAAGTCTTGAAAAAGACAGGGACCCTGCTGTAGCAGGTCCCTTCTCAGAGGTAGAGGCCACGGTTCGTCCGTGAGCATCTCTTGAAGTTCCGGATACCAAGTCCTTCTCGGCCAATCCGGAACCACTAGTATTGTTCTTACTCTTCTTTGCCGTATGATCTTCAATACCTTTGGTATGAGCGGCAGAGGAGGAAACACATACACTGACTGGTACACCCAAGGAGTTACCAGTGCGTCCACAGCTATTGCCTGTGGATCTCTGGACCTGGCGCAATATTTGTCCAGTTTTTTGTTGAGGCGAGACGCCATCATGTCTACAATTGGTCTTTCCCAACGGTCTATTAACATGTTGAAGACTTCTGGATGTAGACCCCACTCTCCCGGATGAAGATCGTGTCTGCTGAGGAAGTCTGCTTCCCAGTTGTCCACGCCCGGGATGAACACTGCTGACAGTGCTATCACGTGATTCTCCGCCCAGCGAAGAATCTTGGCAGCTTCTGCCATTGCACTCCTGCTTCTTGTGCCGCCCTGCCTGTTTACATGGGCGACCGCCGTGATGTTGTCCGACTGAATCAACACCGGCTTTCCTTGCAGGAGAAGTTCCGCCTGGCTTAGAGCATTGTAGATTGCTCTTAGTTCCAGAATGTTTATGTGAAGAGACTTTTCCAGACTCGTCCATACTCCCTGGAAGTTTCTTCCTTGTGTGACTGCTCCCCAGCCTCTCAGGCTGGCGTCCGTGGTCACCAGGATCCAATCCTGAATGCCGAATCTGCGGCCTTCTAATAGGTGAGCCTTCTGCAACCACCACAGAAGTGACACCCTTGTCTTTGGTGACAGGGTTATTCGCAGGTGCATCTGCAGATGCGACCCTGACCATTTGTCCAACAGATCCCTTTGGAATATTCTTGCATGGAATCTGCCGAATGGAATTGCTTCGTAAGAAGCCACCATTTTTCCCAGGACTCTTGTGCATTGATGTACTGACACTTTTCCTGGTTTTAGGAGGTTCCTGACCAGATCGGATAACTCCTTGGCTTTTTCCTCTGGAAGGAAAACCTTTTTCTGAACCGTGTCCAGAATCATTCCTAGGAACAGCAGACGAGTTGTCGGGATTAAATGGGATTTTGGAATATTCAGAATCCACCCGTGTTGTCTTAGCACCTCTTGAGATAGTGCTAAAGCTGTCTCCAGCTGTTCTCTGGACCTTGCCCTTATTAGGAGATCGTCCAAGTATGGGATAACTAATACGCCTTTTCTTCGAAGAAGAATCATCATCTCGGCCATTACCTTGGTAAAGACCCGAGGCGCCGTGGACAATCCGAACGGCAGCGTCTGAAACTGATAGTGACAGTTTTGAACAATGAACCTGAGGTACCCCTGGTGTGCGGGGTAAATCGGAACGTGTAGATACGCATCCTTGATGTCCAAGGATACCATAAAGTCCCCTTCTTCCAGGTTCGCTATCACTGCTCTGAGTGACTCCATCTTGAACTTGAACTTTTTTATGTAGAGGTTCAAGGACTTCAGATTTAGAATAGGCCTTACCGAGCCATCCGGCTTCGGTACCACAAATAGAGTGGAATAATACCCCTTTCCTTGTTGTAATAGGGGTACTTTGACTATCACCTGCTGAGCGTACAGCTTGTGAATGGCTTCCAACACCCTCTCCCTTTCGGAAGAGACGGTTGGTAAGGCAGACTTCAGGAAACGATGAGGAGGATCCGTCTCTAATTCCAACCTGTACCCCTGAGATATTATCTGCAGGATCCAGGGGTCTACCTGCGAGTGAGCCCACTGCGCGCTGTAATTTTTGAGACGGCCCCCCACTGTCCCCGAGTCCGCTTGAGAGGCCCCAGCGTCATGCTGAGGTTTTTGCAGGAGCCGGGGAGGGCTTCTGTTCCTGGGAAGGAGCTGCCTGTTGGTGTCTCTTCCCTCTTCCTCTGCCTCGTGGCAGGTACGACAAGCCCTTTGCTCTCTTATTTTTGTAGGAGCGAAAAGGCTGCGGTTGAAAGGTCGGTGCCTTTCTCTGTTGGGGAGTGACTTGAGGTAAAAAAGTGGATTTCCCGGCAGTAGCCGTGGCCACCAAGTCTGATAGACCAACTCCAAATAACTCCTCCCCTTTATACGGCAAAACCTCCATGTGACGTTTTGAATCCGCATCGCCTGTCCACTGTCGTGTCCATAAGGCTCTTCTGGCTGAAATGGACATAGCACTCACCCGAGATGCCAGTGTGCAAATATCCCTCTGTGCATCACGCATATAGATAAATGCATCCTTTATTTGTTCTAACGACAGTAAAACATTGTCCCTATCTAGGGTATCAATATTTTCAATCAGGGATTCTGACCAAACTACTCCAGCACTGCACATCCAGGCAGTTGCTATAGCTGGTCGTAGTATAACACCTGCATGTGTGTATATATTCTTTTGAATAACTTCCATCTTTCTATCTGATGGATCCTTAAGTGCGGCCGTCTCAGGAGAGGGTAACGCCACTTGTTTGGATAAGCGTGTGAGCGCCTTGTCCACCTTAGGGGGTGTTTCCCAGCGCGCCCTAACCTCTGGCGGGAAAGGGTATAATGCCAATAACTTTTTTGAAATTATCAACTTTTTATCAGGAGCAACCCACGCTTCATCACACACGTCATTTAATTCTTCTGATTCAGGAAAAACTGTTTGTAGTTTTTTCACACCATACATAATACCCTGTTTTACGGTATCTGTAGTATCAGCTAAATGTAACGTCTCCTTCATTGCCAAAATCATATAACGTGTGGCCCTACTGGAAAATACGTTTGAATTTCTACCGTCGTCACTGGAATCAGTGCCCGTGTCTGGGTCTGTGTCGACCGACTGAGGCAAAGGGCGTTTTACAGCCCCTGACGGTGTTTGAGGCGCCTGGACAGGCATTAATTGATTGTCCGGCCGCCTCATGTCCTCAACTGACTGTTTAAGGGAAGATAAACCATCACGTAATTCCACAAATAAAGGCATCCATTCTGGTGTCGACCCCCTGGGGGGTGACATCTGCATATTTGGCAATTGCTCCGCCTCCACACCAATATCGTCCTCATACATGTCGACACCACGTACCGACACACACCGCAAACTCACAGGGAATGCTCTAATGAAGACAGGACCCACTAGCCCTTTTGGGGAGACAGAGGGAGAGTCTGCCAGCACACACCACAAAGCGCTATATATACAAGGGATATCCTTATATTAAGTGCTCCCTTATAGCTGCTTTAATATATATATATATAGCCATTAATGTGCCCCCCCTCTCTGTTTTACCCTGTTTCTGTAGTGCAGTGCAGGGGAGAGACCTGGGAGCCGTTCTGACCAGCGGAGCTGTGACAGAAAATGGCGCCGTGTGCTGAGGAGATAGGCCCCGCCCCTTTTTCGGCGGGTTCTTCTCCCGCTATTTTTCCAGTCAGGCAGGGGTTAAATATCTCCATATAGCCCCTATGGGCTATATGTGAGGTATTTTTAGCCTTGTATAAGGTTTATATTTGCCTCTCAGAGCGCCCCCCCCCAGCGCTCTGCACCCTCAGTGACTGCCCAGTGAAGTGTGCTGAGAGGAAAATGGCGCACAGCTGCAGTGCTGTGCGCTACCTTATGAAGACTGAGGAGTCTTCAGCCGCCGGTTTCCGGACCTCTTCACGCTTCAGCATCTGCAAGGGGGTCGGCGGCGCGGCTCCGGGACCGGACTCCACGGCTGGGCCTGTGTTCGATCCCTCTGGAGCTAATGGTGTCCAGTAGCCAAGCAGCAAATCCACTCTGCATGCAGGTGAGTTTACTACTTTCCCCCTAAGTCCCACGTTGCAGTGATCCTGTTGCCAGCAGGACTCACTGTAAAGAAAAAAAACCTAAACTAAACTTTCTCTAAGCAGCTCTTTAGGAGAGCCACCTAGATTGCACCCTTCTCGTTCGGGCACAAAATCTAACTGGAGTCTGGAGGAGGGTCATAGGGGGAGGAGCCAGTGCACACCACCTGACCTAGTAAAGCTTTACTTTTTTGTGCCCTGTCTCCTGCGGAGCCGCTATTCCCCATGGTCCTTTCAGGAACCCCAGCATCCACTTAGGACGATAGAGAAAGAGGCAATTTGGAGGCCCTTGCACAAACTGGCTTTATTCTACCTAAGTTGCCCTCCCACAAGTGTGTACTCCGAAAGAGTGTTTAGTGCCGCCGCTCACCTTGTCAGCAATCGGCGTACGAGGTTACATCCAGAAAATGTGGAGAAGATGATGTTCATTAAAATGAATTATAATCAATTCCTCCGTGGAGACATTGACCAGCAGCAATTGCCTCCACAAAGTACACAGGGAGCTGAGATGGTGGATTCCAGTGGGGACGAATTGATAATCTGTGAGGAGGGGGATGTACACGGTGATATATCGGAGGATGATGATGAGGTGGACATCTTGCCTCTGTAGAGCCAGTTTGTGCAAGGAGAGATTAATTGCTTCTTTTTTGGTGGGGGTCCAAACCAACCCGTCATTTCAGTCACAGTCGTGTGGCAGACCCTGTCACTGAAATGATGGGTTGGTTAAAGTGTGCATGTCCTGTTTATACAACATAAGGGTGGGTGGGAGGGCCCAAGGACAATTCCATCTTGCACCTCTTTTTTCTTTAATTTTTCTTTGCGTCATGTGCTGTTTGGGGAGGGTTTTTTGGAAGGGACATCCTGCGTGACACTGCAGTGCCACTCCTAGATGGGCCCGGTGTTTGTGTCGGCCACTAGGGTCGCTTATCTTACTCACACAGCTACCTCATTGCGCCTCTTTTTTTCTTTGCGTCATGTGCTGTTTGGGGAGGGTTTTTTGGAAGGGACATCCTGCGTGACACTGCAGTGACACTCCTAGATGGGCCCGGTGTTTGTGTCGGCCACTAGGGTCGCTTATCTTACTCACACAGCTACCTCATTGTGCCTCTTTTTTTCTTTGCGTCATGTGCTGTTTGGGGAGGGTTTTTTGGAAGGGACATCCTGCGTGACACTGCAGTGACACTCCTAGATGGGCCCGGTGTTTGTGTCGGCCACTAGGGTCGCTTATCTTACTCACACAGCTACCTCATTGCGCCTCTTTTTTTCTTTGCGTCATGTGGTGTTTGGGGAGGGTTTTTTGGAAGGGACATCCTGCGTGACACTGCAGTGACACTCCTAGATGGGCCCGGTGTTTGTGTCGGCCACTAGGGTCGCTTATCTTACACAGCTACCTCATTGCGCCTCTTTTTTTCTTTGCGTCATGTGCTGTTTGGGGAGGGTTTTTTGGAAGGGACATCCTGCGTGACACTGCAGTGACACTCCTAGATGGGCCCGGTGTTTGTGTCGGCCACTAGGGTCGCTTATCTTACTCACACAGCTACCTCATTGCGCCTCTTTTTTTCTTTGCGTCATGTGCTGTTTGGGGAGGGTTTTTTGGAAGGGACATCCTGCGTGACACTGCAGTGACACTCCTAGATGGGCCCGGTGTTTGTGTCGGCCACTAGGGTCGCTTATCTTACTCACACAGCTACCTCATTGCGCCTCTTTTTTTCTTTGCGTCATGTGCTGTTTGGGGAGGTTTTTTTTGAAGGGACATCCTGCGTGACACTGCAGTGCCACTCCTAGATGGGCCCGGTGTTTGTGTCGGCCACTAGGGTCGCTTATCTTACTCACACAGCTACCTCATTGCGCCTCTTTTTTTCTTTGCGTCATGTGCTGTTTGGGGAGGGTTTTTTGGAAGGGACATCCTGCGTGACACTGCAGTGACACTCCTAGATGGGCCCGGTGTTTGTGTCGGCCACTAGGGTCGCTTATCTTACTCACACAGCTACCTCATTGCGCCTCTTTTTTTCTTTGCGTCATGTGCTGTTTGGGGAGGGTTTTTTTGAAGGGACATCCTGCGTGACACTGCAGTGACACTCCTAGATGGGCCCGGTGTTTGTGTCGGCCACTAGGGTCGCTTATCTTACTCACACAGCTACCTCATTGCGCCTCTTTTTTTCTTTGCGTCATGTGCTGTTTGGGGAGGGTTTTTTTGAAGGGACATCCTGCGTGACACTGCAGTGACACTCCTAGATGGGCCAGGTGTTTGTGTCGGCCACTAGGGTCGCTTATCTTACTCACACAGCGACCTCGGTGCAAATTTTAGGACTAAAAATAATATTGTGAGGTGTGAGGTATTCAGAATAGACTGAAAATGAGTGTAAATTATGGTTTTTGAGGTTAATAATACTTTGGGATCAAAATGACCCCCAAATTCTATGATTTAAGCTGTTTTTTAGTGTTTTTTGAAAAAAACACCCGAATCCAAAACACACCCGAATCCGACAAAAAAAATTCGGTGAGGTTTTGCCAAAACGCGGTCGAACCCAAAACACGGCCGCGGAACCGAACCCAAAACCAAAACACAAAACCCGAAAAATTTCCGGCGCTCATCTCTAGTAGAGACGTTTAATACAAAAATAAAATGTCCTCCAGTATATACATTCATCAGGTGAGCGACTGGTAAAAAGTTAGTTAATAAAACACTGTCACGATCTAGGTGACAGGACACACGTACTTGCCTGTCAGGTGTCTCTCCAGGCTGTCCCTGCGTTCCAGATCCGGCTATCGTCTGCGCTGTATGCGTGCGGTGCGCAGCACAGCGTCCCCACAGTCACTCCTGAGGTCACCCAGTACTGATGATGCTGCGGCCGTGCATCATGTCCCTCCTGTCCAGGCGGATGTCGCACTCAGCTCCCCGCGGCCTCCGTTGCTGCCGCCATTAGTGTAGGCCACAAGCATGCTATTTCCAAACAGACTTTCCCTCCAGTATCCAAACATGGGTGCAGACATGTTTGGTAAGATCACATGAGTCTCTACAGTCAATCCTCTGCAGTCTGCTTCCTAGCTGATTGCTCAGCCAATCATCACTTCCCAGTGGGTATAAGTTTCCTGTGAAAGCACTTCCTGGTTGTCAGTGCTACGGTTGTCTAACCCAGTGCTGGAGGTCTCTGCTCTGCAGGTCCAGGTTGCCAGCTCCTGTGAATCCATCCACTTAAAGAGATCTGCACCAATTTTCACCCAGCAATGCTGCCTGTCACCATTGGTTTGCCTTGGTGGATTCCTGTCACCATTGGTGCGCCTTGGTGGATTCCTGTCACCATTGGTGCGCCTTGGTGGATTCCTGTCACCATTGGTGCGCCTTGGTGGATTCCTGTCACCATTGGTGCGCCTTGGTGGATTCCTGTCACCATTGGTGCGCCATTGTTGGTAATTCACCATCAATCCTGCACCACCAGTATCCTCTCTCTGGTCAGTACCATTTCATTACCTCTGTATCAGTTGTTAGCTGTCTACAGCTATAGACTCCCATTACCAGGGGCGGAACTGTGGGAGGCAGTGGAGTCGGCTGCCGCCGGGCTCCTGGCCACAAGGGGGCGCATCTCCTCCACTGTCTCCCGCAGCCTGAGGACTGCGCTGCTATTGCAGATGGAGGAGCTGTGTCAATGACACGGAAGCTGCCTCCTGTAGAGAGAGATGGCACTGGCTGCAGCTAGGGGGAGCTCCAGAGCACAGCTCCTCCCGGGCCCTTAGTAAGCCAGCCGAGGGAAGCTCAGAACTCTCTGCTCCTCCATGCTCTGGATGATAGCCAAAGGTAGGCACTGTGTGGGGGGTGGGGGAGAGGTGTATTTGGGGGGAAGTACTGTGTTTTGTGTGTGCTTGTTTTTAAGTGAGGTGTGTGTGTTTTTAAGGAAAGTTGTACATTCAAGTAAAAGAGGCATGTGTGTGTGTGATGTGTGTGAGAGTGGCATGTGTGTGAGAGGCATGTATGTGTATGTAAGTGGGAGGCATGTGTGTGTGTGTGTGTGTGTGTGTGTGTGTGAGAGGCATGTGTATGTAAGTGGGAGGCATGTGTATGTAAGTGAGAGGCAGTGTGTGTGTGTGAGAGGCATGTGTATGTAAGTGGGAGGCATGTGTATGTAAGTGAGAGGCATGTGTGTGTGTGTGAGAGGCATGTGTATGTAAGTGGGAGGCATGTGTATGTAAGTGAGAGGCATGTGTGTTTGTGTGAGAGGCATGTGTGTGTAAGTGAGAGGCATGTGTGTGTAAGTGAGAGGCATGTGTGTGTAAGGGGCCCTACACACTCGGCGATGCGCCGCCGAGGTGCCCGACGGCCGACGAGCGACCCAGCGGCGGGGGGGCAGTGACGGGGGGAGTGAAGTTTCTTCACTCCCCCCGTCACCCGGCTCCGTAGACTTGCAGGCAAATATGGACGATCTCGTCCATATTGGCCGGCATGCACAGCCGACATGGCCCCAGCGATGAACGAGCGCGGGGTCGCGCATCGTTCATCGCTGGGGACTCCACACTGCACGATATGAACGATATCTCGTTCATTAATGAACAAGATCGTTCATATCGTGCAGTGAAATCGCTATGTGTGTAGGGCCTATAAGTGAGAGGCATGTGTATGTAAGTGAGAGGCATGTGTATGTGAGAGGCATGTGTATGTGAGAGGCATGTGTATGTGAGAGGTGTGTGTAAGTGAGAGGCACGTGTGTGAGAGGTGTGTGTAAGTGAGAGGTGTATGTAAGTGAGAGGCGTGTGTGTTTAAGTGAGACGTGTGTGTGTGTGTTTAAGTGAATGAGGCGTTTGTCTTTTTTTTAATATATATCTAGTGTTCACGCTAGGTGTCTGCCCCTTTTTTAGACAGCTGAATCCCGCCCTGCCCGTTTTTGTGCGCCCTGCCGCCCCGCCGTTTGCTGCCTGCCGGACCCCGCCACGTCGCCGGATCCAGCCGTGCGCCGCCGGACCCGGTACGTACATGAGAGTCCCCCTGGGCTAAATTAACCTTGTAAGTATTTTGCAGCTGTAAACATTAATCTCAGTGCTTTCTACCTGGTGCAGTGTGCCTCAGTGCTCTCTACCTGGTGCAGTGTGCCTCAGTGCTCTACCTGGTGCAGTGTGCCTCAGTGCTCCCTACCTGGTGCAGTGTGCCATTAGTGCTCCCTACCTGGTGCAGTGTGCCTGAGTGCTCCCTACCTGGTGCAGTGTGCCTGAGTGCTCCCTACCTGGTGCAGTGTGCCATTAGTGCTCCCTACCTGGTGCAGTGTGCCTGAGTGCTCTCTACCTGGTGCAGTGTGCCTGAGTGCTCCCTACCTGGTGCAGTGTGCCATTAGTGCTCCCTACCTGGTGCAGTGTGCCATTAGTGCTCCCTACCTGGTGCAGTGTGCCTCAGTGCTTCCTACCTGGTGCAGTGTGCCTCAGTGCTCCCTACCTGGTGCAGTGTGCCTCAGTGCTCTCTACCTGGTGCAGTGTGCCTCAGTGCTCTCTACCTGGTGCAGTGTGCCTCAGTGCTCTCTACCTGGTGCAGTGTGCCTCAGTGCTCTCTACCTGGTGCAGTGTGCCTCAGTGCTCTCTACCTGGTGCAGTGTGCCTCAGTGCTCTCTACCTGGTGCAGTGTGCCTCAGTGCTCTCTACCTGGTGCAGTGTTCCTCAGTGCTCTCTACCTGGTGCAATGTGCCTCAGTGCTCCCTACCTGACGCAATGTGTATAATGTGCTCTATCTGGCGCAATGTGTATAATGTGCTCTATCTGGCGCAATGTGTATAATGTGCTCTATCTGGCGCAATGTGTATAATGTGCTCTATCTGGCGCAATATGTATAACGTGCTCTAGCCTCTACCTGGCGCAGTGTGTATAGGAGGTTCTAACTGGTGCAATGTGTATTAGGGGCACTACCGTGTGGTGTAATGTGAATTGACACTTATGTGGCCACGCCCCTTCCCCACGAAACAACGCCCCTAGATTTTTGCTGCGCACCTTCGGTGCGCACTGTCCATGTTTTGCCCATAGGAATGGGAGCACCAAGCATTATAGTATGTACCTAAGTTTGCCCATTTAACTTAAAAATTTACCCTCACGAATGAAAAATGTGCCCTCCCCGTGATCAGCACCCTGCCCTAAAAAAAAAATACTACAGTGAACACTAATTATATTGGCACACCGCTGCGCCAAAGCATCTCCATGGAGACCTGGTGGGTGAGGGAGCACTGTAGGTGTACTATAATGGTATGCTGGTGTCTGTTTTATTGTAATGACTGACTTGGAATGCGTCCACTTTCTATGTGTATCTATATTACTATTGGGAAAGGTACCTGAGCACCCTTCTACTGTTCACCCTGGGTGCGGGATAGCTACATATGGTATGTGTGTGTATGTGTAGGGGGGCACCAAAATGTATCATGCCTCCGGGCGACTGGGACGAACTTACGCCACTGCCCATTACCATAACGCATCTTCCATGTTTGCCGCCAAATTGATGCCTAATATTACCAACCACATTTATCTGACTTCTGTGCATTGAGGACTATTCTGACTTTGTGATACCGATCTGTGAGCTGCCATTGGGGTTAACCGATCATTGATTATTTCAGTCTATTACCATCTGCCGATGTGATTGCTTTACCTGCGTGCCTTATACAAGACTTACCTTATACACAATCCTCTGTTATTCTGGTCACGACTTCGGGCACATGCTCCAAAGGTATCTTACATGTCTAGGAGCCCTATCCAGGTTCAACACATCTGCCCCTATGCCTGAGGTATTTCCCAGGTCAGCCTTGGACCTCGGGTATGACATACACAAGGCAACTCTGGGCCTAATTCAGACCTGTGCTGCAAACTACACCATCCTGCGATTAGATAGTCGCCACCCAGGCGACTATCCCTCAGTCAGCGGACAGCTGCAAAACCATTCACCTCACAATCACCATCCAATGATTCTCCCGCTCTGTGCAGTGTGTGCGTAGCTCAATACTTACTCCTCCAGTGCAATAGAAACAGGCTGATCGGGCCGGAGCTGAGGTCACACCCTCCCTGAAAATACTTGGGACCAACTGCATTTTTCCTGACACTCCCAGGAAACTGCCAGTTACCACCCACGTGTTGCCTCTTCCTGTCAGTCACCTTGCAAATGCCCGTGCAATTGCAATGTTAGCACCATCCTGTCGCTGTTTGGCGATGTGCCTGCATATGCATGCACAATAGTACGGTAATCCCCCGCTGTGCGTAAACGCGTAATGGCGATCAGGTCTGAATCGGTCCCTAAGTCTTCCCACCACTGACCCCCAGCCCACCCTAGTGCTCTACTGCGCAGTTCACTGGCCCAGAGCGCACTGCCTGGGTATAATCCACTGGTCAGGCCAGTATCTCAGGCACTGAAAACCCCCCTATTCATCAAAGCGTACCCCTCCAATGTATAACCCAGTCCTGAGGCTGCTCCTCCATCCCCCTGCCCCACGCCTTGACCATCTCTGCTTTCCTTACATACTGCCATCAGGCTACCTCCCGCCTGCTTGCACCTCATGTCATCTGTCTGTCGCCCCTTCCCACTAGATTGTTAGCTCTTCAGAGCAGGGCCCTCTTTCCTCTTGTTGTCACAGCCCTCATCTCCACACATTTCACTCACAGCTCTCTCCTACTCAGTGCCGGACTGGAGCATGAAGGGCCCACCAGGGAATGCCGTTATGGGGGCCTATGTTTGGGGGTGTGGCCAGTCTTCAGAGGGGGCGTGGCCAGCTTCCACAAAGCTTTGGCTGATCATTAGAAAGTAAATAGTATAGTAAAGTATAGTAAATACTGCTAGTGCATGCATGATATAACGTACCAGATTAATAATGGCAATGCACTGTAGAAAATACACCATAGTCCTATGCAATATGAGGTAACATATGTATAATGTATAATATAAGTGCACAGTCTGGAACCTGATCCCTAGTAGAGGCGGTGGGCCCCAGGCAGCGGGGCCTATCGGGGGTTTCCCCTGTGGGCCAGTCCAACCCTACTCAGCGACCATCTTTACCCGCTTTCTCTTCTACTGGTAAAGGCTCATCTCCATCTATGGCCGCCAGCCCCAAGTAGTACAATGATTACTCCCTCACTACTTACATCTAAGCTGTATTATGTATGAGAATTGAGGTGCTCTTTGTTACCTGTACTCTATTTCTGTTATTTATTTACTGTAATGCAAAGTTTTGTCTCCTTGTACTGTCCTTTGTACGGCGCTGCAAAACACTTGTGACGCCTTATAAATAAAATGTAATAATAAATAATAATAATCTTGCTGTAGATCCATAGAACATAACTGCAGACATGGGTAGTCAACATAGGACCAGCAGACAAAATAAAGGAGTTTTAAAGAGTTTTATAGCAGCACCCCAGCAATGGATCAGGATACGGACGATAAAACAAATATACTGTAGACGCACAATTTAGATGGAAGGGACTTTTAGTATATATCAAATTATAGAAACTAGCCTGGTATTACTTTCTCAAACAAAATTAAATCTTTTCTTATCAAATCTGCCAGTATGGACGAGTATTGTGCATTCAATTTACAGAATAATTTTAAAATAATTTGGTATTGGCTTAAATAAGGAAGGTATCCGGTCTCTAGGTTGACCACTATTGGTCGACATAACAGAAGGCAGACATGAAGTTTTTTTTTTTTTTTTAATTCTTAATTTTTTAAAGTTTTTAATGCTTTATGATCCACGTGGACTACAATTGGGAATAGTAATCTGTGCCGAGCGCAGCGGTAGCAGAGTGAGGAACCTTGCCGAAGCATGGCGCGCGAAGCAAGGGGACACGGTGCCCTAATTGAGGTTCCCGGTCACTTTACGAAGAAAACGACAGCAATTTAAAAAAAAAAACCTCATGTCAACCTACTTACTGGCGACCAATAGTGGTCGACCTAGACACTGTCACCCTAAATATGGTCGACTCTGTGATCCACACCCATAAGGAAGACCCCTGTTTAACATTTTGGGTCTGGTACTGAGTCAGACCTGAGGCACAGTACTAGTCGTTGGGACGAAGAGTTTTCAGGGTAAGTAACTTGGTTCTGAGACCTGAGATATAGGGGAGCATTTACTAAGCAGTGATAAGAACGGAGAAGTGAGCCAGTGGAGAAATTTCCTCATCAACCAATCAGCAGCTCTGTATCATTTTATAGTATGCAAATTATATATGTTACTTCAGTGCTGTTTGGCTGCCATGGGCAACTTCTCCACTGGCTCACTTCTCTGCTCTTATCACTGCTTAGTAAATGTACCCCATAATGCTAGTTGATGGGAGGAAGTGGTTTGGCCGTAAGTAACTTGGCTCTGAGGCCCGAGGTATAATACTGGTTGGTGGAAGGAAGAGGTTTGGGAGTAAATAACTCAGCTCTGAGTCCTGAGGCACAGTACTAGTTGGTGGGAGGAAGGGGTTTGGGGGTAAGTAACTTGGATCTGAGGCATAATACTAATCAGGGGGCAACGCAGTTTGGGGTTAGTAACTTAGCTCTGAGACCTGAGTCCTAATACTGGTTGTGGGGGGAAGGTGTTTGGGGGTAGTAACTTAGCTCTAAGACCTGAGGCACAATACTAGTTGGTGGGAGGAAGGGATTTGGGGGTAGTAACTTAGCTCTGAGACCCAAGGCATAGTACTAGTTGGTGGGAGGAAGGGGTTTGGGGGTAGTAACTTAGCTCTGAGGCATAGTACTGGTAGTGGGAGGAAGAGGTTTGGGGGTAGTAACTTAGCTCTGAGACCTGAGGCACAGTACTAGTTGGTAGGAGGAAGGGGTTTTGGGGTAGTAACTTGGCTCTGAGGCACAGTACTAGTTGGTGGGAGGAAGAGGTTTGGGGGTAGTAACATACTGTAGCTCTGAGGCCCGATGCATAGTACTAGTTGGTGGGAGGAAGAGGTTTGGGAGTAGTAACTTACTGTAGCTCTGAGGCCCGAGGCACAGTATTAGATGGTGGGAGGAAGGGGTTTGGGGGTAGTAACTTACTGTAGCTTTGAGACCCAAGGCATAGTACTAGTTGGTGGGAGGAAGAGGTTTGGGGGTAGTAACTTACTGTAGCTCTGAGGCCCGAGGCACAGTACTAGTTGGTGAGAGGAAGAGGTTTGGGGGTAGTAACGTACTGTAGCTCTGAGGCCCGAGGCACAGTACTAGTTGGTGGGAGGAAGGGGTTTGGGGGTAGTAACTTACTGTAGCTCTGAGGCCCGAGGCACAGTACTAGTTGCTGGGAGGAAAGTGTTTACAGATAGATTTACAAGGACTGGATTACTGCTTGAATTGGTTCTCGCGTCACATTCACATTGAAATGATTCTTCTCAGGTGCGAGGTAGTGAGCGGCTGTGCAGCGCGGCTCTGACACACACAGAAACAGACAGGCGCCTCGCATTAATATTTCATTACGTTGCAGGAGCCACAGTAGAACGAACATGTGTTCCCACTCGTGTAAGTCTGAGAAGTCATCGCTCGGATAGATACAAATCCCTTTATTGTCTGGCTGACATTTATATATTCAGCGTTCTTACCTGCTAGAGATGATCCTCACCCAGGTACTTACTGTGATGTCTCCCTGACAGAAGGCCGCATACAGAGATGAACGCAGATCACGGCATACGCAGCCAGTACAGGACAAGGCCGCCCAGCATGTGTGAGGCCAACTCCCGATGCGTCCGCAATCAATTGGAACTAAGGTTGACCCCTGGCCTGGCTGCGCTGTCAGGCGGTCGGCTGCCATTTAGTTTATTGGAACGGCTGTGTGTAACGTCATGCAGCCACCCCAAAAAAACGGTCCCAGCCCTCCCCCCGTTCACCCCGCTCCCACAATGCTGCATTGCTGCCTTGCAAATGCCCTGAGGGTTGCTCTACATATGTGTCTGGCATTACAGCTACAACCAGCAATACTTACTCCAGTGCACGGTGCAGCTTGTCCGCAAGCAGAGCCTGGCAGTTGTGTTTTGCACTAACGACAATGAGACGGATCTCAGATATCTGGGATTATAATTCTGCGTCTCTGCCTGACTGTAATAAACCTCCCCGTTTACATGGGACTTCTTTCCTGATGCAGGACTGTTGGGAAATGGCGCTGGACACGCCCCCTGTGGTATGAACACTCCCCATAGTGGATGACATGTTGCATGACTAAAATTTGGGAGGTTTGATATTTGCTGCTAATAATAAATGACTTGGGAGCGACTTCCAAGACGCGATAAACGTTAATTAGAGTCTTTTGTTGTTGGAAATAAAGAAAATGTTACTCTGCCATTTATAAATACAATCTCGTTAGAGGCAGATCTTCATTTGCAATGCCTGCACAATATGAGCGCCCAACATCACATTGCAGAATGCGAGCACGTCGGCGGGTTGGCTCATCTGACACCCGCAGGGTCAGGGCCTCTTAAATGAGCCCGTCTTTAGGATGTGGCTAGTTTGGTACGGGATGCGGTCACAATATGCGGTTGAGATCCTGGCGGTCAGGATGCCGACACCGGTATAACTACCTCTGGCAATACCTATGGTTGGAATGCCGACACACAGACTATTCCCACTCGTGGGTGTTCACGATACCCATAGGAGTAAATTTACTAAAATGGGAGTTCTGTTTAAGATGGGATGTTGCTCATAGCAACTAATCAGCTTCTACTTCTCATTTATCTAGCACCTTCTAGAAGATAATACCTGGAATCTAGCTGGTTGCTATAGGCAACATCCCACCTTAAATAGAACTCCCATCTTAGTAAATTTACCCTATAGAGTGGGAATAGAACCTGTGGCGATACTTAATATTTGAAGCTAACTCCACAAAATGGGGGTTTTCGGGGAACGATCTGCAAATATTGTTTGATAAATGTGGCCCTAAATGACCACTTTGTGGAGCCAGTCTAATGGGATCCGTAGCGGCATGACCTGGCTAGAGCCTCCGCACATGTGCAATGGAACTGAAAGATCACCCTAATAATAAGAATCGGGGGCGCAGCTCTAAAGGGGGCCTTTCCCCCCGTCTAGTAAGACCCCTCTCTCCACAGCAGCAATTCACATTACACCACACAGTGCCAGGGTCGGTTCTAGACCTTGTGGTGCCCAGGGCGAAAGTTTCCTTTGGCGCCCCCCCTCAACTGGTGAAACAGGGTTAGTGTGCACCGTAGGCATGCGTCAAAACTAGGTGCGTGGCTTCATAGGGAAGGGGCGTGTTCACAGTTGTGCCCCATTAGTTGTGCCACCAGTACTGTGCCCTCAGCAGTTGTGTCCCCAGTACTGTGCCCACCAGAAGCTGTGTCCCTTGTAGCGCCACTTACCAAAAAAAATACGAGCCCCGCTCCTGCTTCCCGACCGCTGCTGACCTCCGTCACCGGCCACCGGCGCCGCTCCTTGCTATGGGAGAGACGTCATGACGTCTTTCCCATAGCACCGCACAGACACTAGAGGTCAGTTATGACCTCTAGCGT
This sequence comes from Pseudophryne corroboree, assembly GCF_028390025.1. NCBI lineage: Eukaryota > Metazoa > Chordata > Amphibia > Anura > Myobatrachidae > Pseudophryne > Pseudophryne corroboree. The sequence goes on along the minus strand of NC_086452.1, from coordinate 462,559,916 downwards.
CTACAGAGGCTCCCACAATGCCGAGCGCACGGCAGGCACCAGTAGCGGGGAAAGGTCCTCTCCACGAAGGGAAATGAGACGCTACAGTAGCAGCTCTTGCCACGGCAGCGCCGCCCTCGGGACAGCGGTGCCCCGGGCAAAAGGCCTGCTTCCCCGTGGCAAGAGCCGCTACTGCATAGTGCCCCCAGTTCATAGTATGACACATTATAGTGCCCCAAGTCAGCAATATGACCCAGTTTAGGTGCATTTTTCCTTTTTCTGCTGAATAATAAGTACTGTAAGTACGCAAAGAGCAATGACGTTTCCCGGGAATACACCCTGGGGCGAATTGCTTCTCCCGTGACACCAATGTGAGATATTGTTTTCCCAGATCGAGCATTTTATTTGTGGCATTGATGGCAGCAGCAATTTACAGCCGCCCGTTCCCTCACCGGCTCTATATAATGTGTTAATTACACTCTAATCTTTCTGGTTGCTTTCACATTTGCAAATGAGAAGATCCTATTTTCAGCTCCTCGTGCTACAAATGTATCACTCACCGCTCGGTAATCACTGTCACTGTAGATGCAGGAGGCCCCGACAGTGATAATTACCCTGCGGAGTCACCAGAACTACAGTGGCACCAGGGACAGTGGGGCTCATTCAGAGCTGGGTGCTAATGCATTCACGGACGTGGAACAATATGCTAACGCTGTAGCCACCTGGAAGTATTAAGACGCCCACCAGTAGTGCAAATTATAGCAACTGCGTACAAAAACGCAGTATGGGATCGCAGTTGTAGGCGGAGACACGTCCCGAAAAGTCTTCGTCTCAACTCCCCGCTACTTCCAGCAAATGTTCCCTGATAGTCCATCACTTTGTGAATAAGTTCTCACTGTAAGTGACATCGCTAATGTACATTGGCGCCTGCGCTGAGTGACTGCGACGCTTGTGCAGTCGGCTGATAATCACTCGACTCCGTAAATATGGGCACTGAGTATGAATCGGGACCTCTCACCCAGTTTAGACACCTGTACCTGCAGCATTAGGTCATTGCACACTATGGGGGTCATTCTGAGTTGCTCGCTGAAGTTTTTCGCATCACAGCGATCAGGTCTCTACTGCACATGTGTATGCACCGCAATGCGCAGGCGCGTCGTACAGGTACAAAGCGGTTCGTTGCTGAGCGATGGATTTAACGAAGAATCCATATGTACAGCCGATCGCAAGGAGATTGACAGGAAGAAGGCGTTTGTGGGTGTCAACTGACCGTTTTCTGGGAGTGTTTGGGAAGACGCAGGCGTGTCCAGGCGTTTGCAGGGCGGGTGTCTGACGTCAATTCCGGGACCAAAAAGACTGAAGTGATCGCAGCGGCTGAGTAAGTCCAGACCTACTCAGAAACTGCACAAACTGTGAATACACTCCCCGTGGGCGGCGACTATGCATTTTCATGGCTGCTAAAAGTAGCTAGCGAGCGATCAACTCGGGATGAGGGCCAATGCCTTATGCAAGACCTGTGTCGGCGGCTGCCTCTGCGTCTGGTATTCACACCTCCCAGCTGTACTGATTTGGGCAGGACTGTGGCAATTTGTGGAAGGAGACAGAGCTTTAGCTGAAGTGGGTTGAGATTTATCTGAAATCGGTGGGGATTAATCTGAAGTAGGTGGAGATTGAGCTGAAGTGGGAGCATAGAAAGTAGATGTGATTACTAGGTGGCAAGTGGACATTTTTCTCATAATTCTGGGTTGATTGTGGATTTTATTTTATTTTTGTTGGGGGGGGGGTGTATTACAGTATGGGTATTATAGTATATTACAGGAGAGGAAGGAGAGATTCAGTAAATGTGCCACTAGTCTGCTAACTTTATTTATTAGCGTAGCCTTCATTCTGTGCTTTTTAGCCATGTATTTATACAATCAATCACAACACGACTCCGCTGAGCTCTCTGCATTGGATACAATGTAACCAAAGGCAATTTTGTGTTGTATAAAATAGACAATTCTTTTTCTCTGTATAAAGGGGCACGTTAGTCCTATAGAGGCGCCCCTGGAGCCCACCCTGGGTTAAAGTGCGGCTGCCAATGCGTGGGATACTTATCTCTCCAGATGTGTGGGAGACTTATCTCTCGAGAATGTTCTGAGCAGCAGAAATGCAGCTTCCAATCATCACTGAATGAGTGACATTTGCGGGGAAGAGGGTTGCGGGTAATGCTTGAGGAGGGAAAGGAAGGAGGAGGGGTGTGTGGGGGTGGGGGTGGGGGGGGTATAACCTGGCTAAGAGACACCAGTCCTGGGGTCAGTAACTGTATATTTTAATATAAAGAAAAAATAAGTCCCATTCCCTCTCAATCCTCATTGCTTGCCAGCTAGAAATGAATTGAGGGACTGTGGAGGGGGGGAGGGAAGGGGGGGGGGGGAGAGGGGTAAGAAGGGGATATAATTAGTGCTGGCAGATACCTTTATTATACACAATGGGGGGAATTCAATTGATACTGCTGCCCAATCTCCCATCTAAAGTGACGGGAGATTGCAGGGGCGATATTCAATTGATGCTGTTTATGGCGCCAATCACACCCTTCAGTGTCTGATTTAGCCGCGTGAAGCAGCTACACCCAACTAAACTAATGGGCGAGATCGTGACATCGCACATTTCAGCTCGCCAGCATGGAAGACTGCAAGGTGAAATGTGTCTCCTCGTGATTCAGCATCCCGAAACAAAGCAACAATTGAATTGCTCCATTGGGCGCCATCTAGTGGCAGCTGTAGGGAGGAAACAATTGAATTTCCCTAAATAAGTTGATACTAGGAAAATATTGTTATATACAGTATCAAGATTTTTAACCATGTTACGAATGAAGCAAATTGTAAAAACATATTATTTTTATTTTCCTCTAGCACTAACGCTGCATCCACCGGATGTTTTCCACAAGTATTACAGTGCAGTAGTGAAAAATTAATGTTCCGGGACTTTTTGTGAACCATCATTGCGGCCAACAGGTCTGTGTGGATTTAGCCTGTCTGGCTGATGGTTGCAACTTGCAATGTTGTTTCGACAACTCTGAACATATAACTCAGACTTGTATCTTTCCCCACTAAAGCTGAAATCACCAAGCGGCGACTTTATATGGCAACATAAACATTATTTCCACTAGAAGTCAGCAGAAAAATAAGAACAAGCATTTGCAAATCATTTTAATCTGAAATGGGCGATCTGATTATGAAGACGCCGCGTGTAATTACGCTGATACTTACAATGTATTTTTACTTTGCAATTTCAAACATAATTTCTGATTGCGTTACTTCCGGCCACTGACCGTTAATGGAACGCACTTCCCTCCGCGGTGTGTCGTACAACACGTAAGCGCCGCTGCAAATTGTAATAATATTTAAGGAGGCCTCTAATCTATTTTATGCATTCAGCGGAATAAAAGCCTGCCCGGTAAATACGGTGAGGGGGACTTCCATTGAACCATGCCATATCAATGAGCGATGTATAAGTGATTTGTAAGCATGATTATATATTCTATAGCTGGATCACAGTCATTCCAATATACCTCATTTTCAGACACCATAAAATACATCTTGTAATGAACATTTCTCTTCCCCCCAGGGAACAAGCTGTTCCTCTATCAGCTCATCCTTCTGCCGATTGCCCACCTGTGGGAGGCTGTGACTTGATGCTGTTAATATTCCCATATGGCTTTATTGAAAGTATAAGCTGGCAAAAGTCCGCTAGGCCGTGACTGTATAATGACTCTGTATACAAATTAGATGGATTCTTACACAACTTATCTAAATGAGGTTGCCGTTTTACAATGCTAATTTTCCTCTTCAGCGCCTTCCAAACGAGGGCAGGACGTTCATTCGAGTATTTCTATTTTCTAGGAAATAACGTACCCGATGGGTGTATGCTGTCATGTCAACCCTCCGGGCTAGTGTAATTGGCGATCCCCTCAGCGCCGACGATTGTACGGCATTAATCCAAGGGCGTATGTAGAGTTACCGCTGACCTAGGGAAAAATGGCATAAATTCAACACTCGGAACCGTCCTGTGCTGATGAAATGTATATAATGTGCCAAGGCGCCGCACAAACCCAATCTCTATGCAGGTCCCTGATAATCACTGCTCTGCCCATATACCTAGATGGGATAATAGGGGGTCATTCTGAGTTGATCGCTCGCTAGCTACTTTTAGCAGCCGTGCAAACGCATAGTCGCCGTCCACGGGGGAGTGTGTTTTCGCTTTGCAAGTGTGCGAACGCCTGTGCAGGCGAGTTCTGCAAAAGCATTTTGTGCAGTTTCAGAGTAGGTCTGGACTTACTCAGCCGCTGCGATCACTTCAGTCTTTTTGGTCCTGGATTTGACGTCATACACCCGCCCTGCAAATGCTTGGACACGCCTGTGTTTTTCCAAACACTACCAGAAAACGGTCAGTTGACATCTACGAACACCTTCTTCCTGTCAATCTTGCGATCGGCTGTGCGAACGGATTCTTTGTTAAATCCAACGATCCGCTTTGTACCCGTATGACGTGCCTGCGCATTGTAGTGCATGCGCAGTAGTGACCTGATCGCTGCGCTGCAATAAACTGCAGCGTGCGATCAGGTCGGAATGACCCCCATATACAAGGAGACCCCGCTTAATGTTTAGGATGTGTGCCCCAGTGATGGGATATATGGGATAATTATAGGTGTGGGCCTTAATGAACAATTGTACATCAACTGAGTAACAATTTTCGGCAAGTTACCTGTCTGGCCGGGTGGGTCTGTAGACCTCTCCTCCCTGATGGATGGCTGACTACACCGGGAGGAGGGGCTTGGGTCCGGCAGCAGTACGAACAGGGATTAGGTCTGGGGGTGGGGCTTAACTCTGACACTGCTAAACAGGCTGGCTTCTAGGGACTGCATCAGCCGCAGCCCATAGAAGCCAGATAGGGCTGATGTTACAGGAGGGCAGTCCGGCAATCTTGTACAAGGCAAAACCATGCCTTGAAAATGGTTGCCACTTTTTTTTATTTTAAAGTCTGAATTCGTCCGGGAATCCGCAACTCTGACCAACTCGGACTTCATTATATCCGGCCCCATAAATTAGTGCTCAATTAGTGGGACAGTATTTCGATATTGGGACAGTGGTTCTGTTTTCACAATTCGCATTGATTTGGTTAAAACAGAAATGTTTTTTGGTAGAAAATATGTATAACTAGGTGCTTCATCGCGCCCTACGGGCGCTCTTCACACCGTCGCAAGGGGCTACGCCCCCTTAACCCTTGCATGCCTTTCTGGGGTTTAATATTTGTATTATATGGAGTATTACCTGCATTCCTTTGTTAGTGGTTAAATATTGCACAATGAAAGGGCGTGCGATGGTGAAGGAGGCGCAGCCCCTTGCGACGGCGTGAACAGCACCTGCAGGGCACGATGTACAGAATGTAGCGGGTGCGGGGGGGACTGCGGATGGTGTCTGTAGATGCTGCGGGTGGAGGGGGGGCAGAAGTGGGGGTGGGGCCCGGATGGGGAAGGTTCGGGAGGTGCTGCGGGTGGGGGAGGGGCAGAAGAGTGGGGGATGCAGATGGGGGAGGGGTCCGGAGGCACTGCAGGTGGGGGAGGGGCAGGGGTGCCACGGGTGGGAGAGGGGCAGGTGTGGGGATGTTGTGGATGGGTGAAGGGTTCCGGAGGTGCTGTGGGATGGGAAGGGACGGGAGTGCCGGGGGTGGGGTAGGGGACCGCAGGCACCATGGGTAGGGTAGGGGCAGGTACGGGTGGTGCGGCGGATGGGAAAGGAGGTCCGGAGGTGCTGCAGGTGGTGGAGGGGCAGGTGCGGGGGTGCCGTTGGTGGGGGAGGGGTGGGTGAGGGGGGGACCGCGGATGGAGGAGGGTGTCTGCAGATGCTGCGGGTGGAGGGGGGCAGGTGTGGGGGGAGACATATAAGGGGGGTGAATGGTGGAGGGGGCCTGGAGGTGCTGTGGGTGGTGAAGGGGCGGAGGAGTGGGAGCTGCGGGTGGTGTAGGGGGTCTGGAGGCACAGCATGTGGGGGAGGGGTGGAGTGCCGCATGTGGTGGAGGGGAAGGTGCGGAGGTGTGGTGCATTGGGGAGAGGTCTGGAGGCGCTGCGGGTACTGTACATGCCATAAAGGGTAGTTGGAGGGTATGCAGTAACAGGGCCAGGACAGGGGTGACAGGGTCAGAACAGGGTTGACGGGGCCAGGACAGGGGTGACAGGGTCAGAACAGGGGTGACGGTGCCAGGACAGGGGTGACGGGGCCAGGACAGGGGCGATGGGGCCAGGACAGAAATGACAGGGACAGGATAGGGGTGACAGGGCCAGGGTAGGGGCGGCAGGACCAGGACAGGGGTGACGGGGCCAGTATAGGGTTAACAGGGCAAGCACAGGGGTGACAGGGCCAGGATAGGGGTAACAGGGCCAGCATAAGGGTGACAGGGCCAGGATAAGGGTGAAAGGGCCAGGATAAGGGTGAAAGGGCCAGGATAAGGGTGGCAGGGCAAGGCCAGGGGTGACAGGGACATGACAGAACACAGGGCACGGGAGAGATTGGTATTAGGGACAAAACAGTGGTGACAGACAGATGTGTCTTACCGGAGTCACTGCTGCTGTTCCACTCCAACCTGTTGGGATCTGCTGCTGCTGGAGACTTGGCATGGCTGACTCTCTCAGGCTGGAGTCCTGCTTCCTCTGCCCGTCCGCATCCCTCCCCCCCTCCTCAGTCACACACCGCAGACCTCGCGCAGCTGCCGGGCACTGTGGTAAGGTGAGACTGGAAATGACTGGTTAGCCCCCAGGAGATGCTGCGGCTGGAGGGAGGAGGGGGTCATAGCATGCACGTGGTGCGGACCTCGTGGCTGCCGGGCACTGTGGTAAGGGGATACTGGGAGTGACTGGTTAGCTCCCAGGAGACGCTGCGGCTGGAGGGAGAAGTGGGTCGGAGCCTGCAAGCAGCTCGGATTTCTGCAGCGCTACCCGCCAGCTAAAGTGTGTGAATGAGCTGGGCGCACCTCACTGCGGGTGGCAGCGCTGCAGCTAGCGGTGCGGTTGCCGGGGCTGGAGATAACAGAGGCAGTACGGAACCTGCACAGCGGCAGGTGCCCCACAAAACTGCAGCTAAGAAGCGTGGAGTGTGCCAGAAAGTGACGCTCCTCCGCGCCAGAGAGACCCTGCTGAGTATGCCGATGTGGGGGGTCAAGCACACAGTGAGCCGGTGCCCGTCTGTCTGTATGACATACCTCTCACACACCCCCATACCTCCCAAATGTCCTGATTTTCGCGGGACAGTCCCATTTTTTGGGGTCTGTCCCGCTGTCCCACCCGCGGGTCGCAGTGTCCCGCGGTGGGGGGGGGCAGTTGGAAAGCTCCTGTACTCGCTGTTCTGCTTAGCAGAGCAGCGGTGAATAGTGGAGACAGAGGGAGAGGGGGCATTAGGGGGTACGGATTAAGGGGGGGTTCCAGCAGCAGAGCCAGATTAAGGTGGGGGGGTGGCAGGGGGTACGTACCGTTGGCCCCACAGTTTTAGGGGCCCCCCCGGCTGGAGTAGCTCTGTCCCAGCTCAGAAGCTCCCCCCCCCCCCATACTGCCAGCAACAACGGCAGCATTGTGCTACAGTCAGCACACGCTGCTGCGTGTTGGCAGGTCTGTGGTGTTACAGGGAGGCAGCAGTCTCCCTGCTTTCTTCTGCCTGTGCGGGTGTGTAGGGGGAAGCTACCACCTCCTCTGTATTTAGCCCTAGCTGAGGGGCCAAAATCCCATAAAAAATAAATAAAATAAAAAAATATCGGAATTTGCATAAGGGGGCGTGGCCGCGCGGGCCGCGATTAGGCCACGCCCCCAACCCACAGCAGGCACAGCAATGAGATAGGGCTCCCCTGTCTCAAGTGCCCTGGGCCCCCCGGACTCATAATCAGCCCCTGGGGGCATGCCAGCAGCTCACAGAGCGCTGGGCATGCCCCCTCACTGACGAAAACGGGGACCCTCCCGTGAAGCCACGCCCCCTTTTCGCCGAGTGTGTTTCCCTCCTTCTGCCTGGAGAAAGCTCCTGCAGAAAGCTGGGAGGTCTGCACCCCTGCCTGTGCCATGCCCAATGCCCATGCTATCTGCTTCTGCTCCTAGTCTCCTGTAGATTTGGCCAGATCTCTGTGACTCATTTGACTAACTCCGCCCAGTGTTGTGACTCCGCCCAGCGTTAGCAAATGAATCACAAAGTCACAGATCTGGGCTATTATATAGGAGATGATATAAATTTGGAATATTTGCCATTTTTATATATAGATTGTTTTTTTTTCCCATTTCCACCCAGGGCACCATCTGTGTGATGTTTATATGTAAATTGTGGTTAAATCCACAAATGTGCGTGTTTTGGCGGAGTGTAAATCGGAAGAGTCTGTACTGTACCCCTTAAGTGTTGCTGTACCCAGTACGTGATCATTACCACACACATCTGTGTGCAGCGAGGGGACGAGGTGCGGCGAGGGGACGAGGTGCAGCGAGGTGACGAGGTGCTGCGAGGTGATGAGGTGCTGCGAGGTGATGAGGTGAGCCCTGTGGCCTCTGATTTGCTCCTGGGGAGATAAATGCATATTTAGGTTGATGAATTTATGTAAACACTTAAAACCAAGCTCTTTAGCGTAATCAGCGCTTCTCTTATTCACTTCCCAAGTTCTCCCCAAACATTTTAATGATTTGATTACCAACTGCAATCTCTCCATTCTTTTAATTAAGATTTATTTTTCCCTCCATTTTATTCATTCATGCTTGAAAATAAAAAGCCTGATGAATGAAACCTAGATGGAGGAAGACCTGAGAAGATAACATAAGGACTATTGAAGTAGTCTGTCAGGTCACGATGAAGCCATTGGTTAATAGCTGTCAGTGGTGCAACCTGTGTTATGTGCACATAAGCCCAAGGACACACAGCCAGACTTGTGTGGTGCCTAGAGCTGGATTGAAGGAGGGGGTAGGTGGTGGCACAGGGGGCAAGTGCTACTCCCAACCCCACAATACTTTAATCGCAGCAGCAGTGTGGAGTAAGGGGGTCATTCCGAGTTGATCGCTAGCTAACGTTGTTCGATGCGTAGCGATCAGTGAAAAAAACTGCTAATCTGCGCATGTGTATGCACCTCAATGTGCACGCGCGTCGTACGGGTACAAAGTCCTTTGTGGTTTTGCACAGGTTCTAGCGACGATTCCAATTGCACAGCTGAACGCAAGGAGATTGACAGAAAGAGTGCGTTTCTGGGTGTCAACTGACCGTTTTCTGGGAGTGTTTGGAAAAACGCAGGCGTGGCCGGGCGTTTGCTGGGCGGGTGTCTGACGTCATTACCGTGTCACTCATCGCAGCAATCATCGCAAAGAATAAGTAACTACAGGGCTGGTCTTGTTTTGCACAGAATGTGTTTGCTGCCGCTCTGCTGCACAGGCGTTCGCACACCTGCAAAGAAAATACACTCCCCCGTGGGCGGCGACTATGCGTTTGCACAGCTGCTAAAAACTGCTAGCGAGGGATCAACTCGGAATGACCCCCTAAGACTGCACTGTGATCTACAGTAGAGGCACACCGATGGTCAAAATCCATGACAGTTCCAATAAGTGTTTTAATCATAACCCTAACCATCCCCTTCCTCAGCCTATCCCTAACCCCCTCCGCCCTGCAGCTTAACCATAACCTCCCACCACCGGCTGCCAAAACCCTGCCCTGAGGCCTAACCTTAACCCGAGTACTTACCGTCGAGATCAGTCGGATTCCTCTGTCGGTATTCTGACTGTCAGGATCCCAACTGCCGGGTTCCTGATCTCATCCTAAATAAACACCTTGCCTGTCCTGCACTAACTAAACACAAAATGTTCCTGACTGTCAACTACAAAACATTTGAAAGGTTCAACAAGTATTGCTCACTTGTAGCAATTAGGTGGTTTCTCTCACGGAGACTCGGAGTTCCTTTCCCCAGGCAGTGAGAGTGAATGCCCAGCCTGACAGCCCGGAAATGCCAATTAGTCCAGTCTTAGGCTGGGTACACACTTGCCGATGTACATCAGATATTATTTACTATATAGTCAGTGATGTCACCCCCCACATCCAGGAGCATGCAGTCTTGTACAATACCTTTTAGATTTCAAGGTAAGAACTAAAGATATTGTACATCGTTCATGACCTGCGGGAGCACATCGTTAACGATATAGTGAATACACACTAGATGATGTGAACGACGGATCAGACGATATTTCGGGTGCATATCGCCAAGTGTGTACCCAGCCTTAGACTAGAAGACCCAGAATGGGACTAATGGATGGAGCCCAACGTCACTCTCCATCCATAACCCCACGAACCCTTAGCCGGCTTTTACAGAACCCCAAAAGCTCTTATGTGTGTAGGCGGCACTGCAGGGGGCGTTATGTGTGTAAGTGGAACTAAAATGCCATGGGTGGGGCGCAAAAAGTATAATTATGCCACTGCATGTACAGCATTTACCAGAAGTGCCAGGAATGCTGGCGCCGCCAGGAGAAAGTGCAGAAAGCTGCATCGCTTGCCACGAAACCCCTGGCAGCAAGTAAATAGAAGCCTTATTGTGGAGCATAATTTATAAGGGGCATTTTTGTGTGGGACATAAAATGGTGTCTGTGGCATAATATGTAGTAGGCATTATGATGTGTGGCATAATGTGTAATGGGCATTACGGTGTGTGGCATAATGTGTAATGGGCATTACGGTGTGTGGCATAATGTGTAATGGGCATAATGTGTAATGGGCATTACGGTGTGTGGCATAATGTGGTCATGCCCCTATTGTCATGTAGCCACTCCCCTAGTTTTGTGTGACCACGCCCCCTCATGACACGTGACCATGCCCATTTTTAATATCCGTACCACTTAGAAAAAAATTCTACTTGCACCACTGGTTTAGTGGTTATACTGGTAGGTTAATTGGCTTCTGATATTAACCCTAGCATGAATGTGTGTGTGTGTACATGTGATAGGGAATATAGACTGTAAGCTCCACTGGGGCAGGGACTGATGTGAATGGGCAAATATTCTCTGTAAAGCGCTGCGGCATATGTAATATATATAAATAACTGATAATAAATAAAGGACTGGTGAATACAATGACTTCCTAAACCTGACTCTATATCCAGTGCTGATATCCCAATCTCCGCTGAAAGTTACAAAGTGTCACTTGCCAAAGATTACTTCCGAACTCTTGATTAATATCAAGCCATTGATTTTACTGGCCCCGGAAGGCTAATGGGAGGCATTTCACGTTACCCTATAATGATTATAATTATGATGTTTGCAATTAGCTCCTGTAGTACTTGGATGGCAGCCGACAGTGCAGCGCTTGCAATAATGTCACAATTAACACATTGACTTATTGTGTAATTTCTCCGGTCAGCCTCAGAACCCCTGACTCGCACGTCTCCTCTCCGATCAATATTTTATTGCTTCTGTCTATAACACCTTGGGCCTTATTTAGAGATGGACATACACTGCATCCTGGTCTTTGCTGCAATGGTGAATATAGAGATTCGTGCAACTTGCAGCCTCCCCACTTATTGAGATGTCCCATTATCCATGAGATTTAAGTCATCCTGTCTCTTGAAAATTTCCATGGATAGTTTTCACTGAAACCCACCAATGAGAATGCATAACTGTTACCATAAAGAGGGGTTATGTGAGGTACTGCGCCACTCCTAGATGCGGCTGTAGGGTTTGGGTAGCAGCTGTAGAACAAATGGAGAGTGTACTATAAACACCCCCTAGAGTTATATATGGTACATAGAAAAAATGTTCAGCGCTCCCCCTTCCCCCTTCCTGAGAGTTTATATATATATATATATATATATATATATATATATATATATATATATAACATGTAGATTCAGCCCGGCACTCCTGTTAGTGGAATTAATGATTGCCCAGGTGCCCTCAGTATATGGTTGTAATACGAAGAAATAATCCGCGGCACTCAGGGTCTTACAAAAAATCGATGCTTGTATTCAAAACATCAATGAAATAAACATCAACGTTTCGGGGATTTTAACCCCTTTGTCAAGATGTGCACATCTTGACAAAGGGGTTAAAATCCCCGAAACGTTGATGTTTATTTCATTGATGTTTTGAATACAAGCATCGATTTTTTGTAAGACCCTGAGTGCCGCGGATTATTTCTTCGTGTATATATATATATATATATATATATATATACACAATATAATTCGCTGTTAAATAATATTCACAATCAATAGAATTCAAAAAATATATTTTTTATTCAAAGTATATAAGGTTGTTTAAAAAATCGTATGTAAAAATGAATTGTTCTCAGATAATTGATCAATTAATTAATTAAGATACAATTAAATTTATGAAGTGTAAAACGGACCTATAAGGTTATAAAATGCAGTTTACCAATCCTAATACCAAGTTGATGTCAGATAAAACTGATAATGAACCAATTAAAAATGAAACTTTGTTAAAGTAAATAGACCTGTATAAATAAATATATTACAAACCTAATACCGGTATATAAAAACAGACATGCAACACAGATGTGAACACAAGTGGGGGCTGCAGTATTTTCACCTGTGGGTACACTTTTTAGCGTTTTACCCCATTAGGTGCATATGCTTGTAAAGTCTCTATAGGGTACAGTCTGAGTTTCACCTATGGGCAGTCTGTGGTTGTAGCGTGATAGGATGCACTTGGATCTTTAAAAACAATGACGCTACAACCACAGACTGCCCATAGGTGAAACTCAGACTGTACCCTATAGAGACTTTACAAGCATATGCACCTAATGGGGTAAAACGCTAAAAAGTGTACCCACAGGTGAAAATACTGCAGCCCCCACTTGTGTTCACATCTGTGTTGCATGTCTGTTTTTATATACCGGTATTAGGTTTGTAATATATTTATTTATACAGGTCTATTTACTTTAACAAAGTTTCATTTTTAATTGGTTCATTATCAGTTTTATCTGACATCAACTTGGTATTAGGATTGGTAAACTGCATTTTATAACCTTATAGGTCCGTTTTACACTTCATAAATTTAATTGTATCTTAATTAATTAATTGATCAATTATCTGAGAACAATTCATTTTTACATACGATTTTTTAAACAACCTTATATACTTTGAATAAAAAATATGTTTTTTGAATTCTATTGATTGTGAATATTATTTAACAGCAAATTATATTGTGTGTGTGTGTGTGTGTATATATATATATATATATATATATATATATATACTAGGTGCTTCATCGCGCCCTACGGGAGCTCTTCACACCGTCGCAAGGGGCTACGCCCCCTTAACCCTTGCATGCCTTTCTGGGGTTTAATATTTGTATTATATGGAGTATTACCTGCATTCCTTTGTTAGTGGTTAAATATTGCACAATGAAAGGGCGTGCGATGGTGAAGGAGGCGCAGCCCCTTGCGACGGCGTGAACAGCACCTGCAGGGCACGATGTACAGAAGGTAGCGGGTGCGGGGGGGACTGCGGATGGTGTCTGTAGATGCTGCGGGTGGAGGGGAGGCAGAAGTGGGGGTGGGGCCCGGATGGGGAAGGTTCGGGAGGTGCTGCGCGTGGGGGAGGGGCAGAGGAGTGGGGGATGCAGATGGGGGAGGGGTCCGGAGGCACCGCAGGTGGGGGAGGGGCAGGGGTGCCACGGGTGGGAGAGGGGCAGGTGTGGGGATGTTGTGGATGGGTGAAGGGTTCCGGAGGTGCTGTGGGATGGAAAGGGACGGGTGTGCCGGGGGTTGGGTAGGGGACCGCAGGCACCATGGGTAGGGTAGGGGCAGGTACGGGTGTTGCGGCGGATGGGAAAGGAGGTCCGGAGGTGCTGCAGGTGGTGGAGGGGCAGGTGCAGGGGTGCCATTGGTGGGGGAGGGGTGGGTGAGGGGGGGACCGCTGATGGAGGAGGGTGTCTGCAGATGCTGCGGGTGGAGGGGGGCAGGTGTGGGGGGAGACGTATAAGGGGGGTGAATGGTGGAAGGGGCCTGGAGGTGCTGTGGGTGGTGAAGGGGTGGAGGAGTGGGAGCCACGGGTGGTGTAGGGGGTCTGGAGGCACAGCATGTGGGGGAGGGGTGGAGTGCCGCATGTGGTGGAGGGGAAGGTGCGGAGGTGTGGTGCATTGGGGAGAGGTCTGGAGGCGCTGCGGGTACTGTACATGCCATAAAAGGTAGTTGGAGGGTATGCAGTAACAGGGCCAGGACAGGGGTGACAGGGTCAGTACAGGGTTGACGGGGCCAGGACAGGGGTGACGGTGCCAGGACAGGGGTGACGGGGCCAGGACAGGGGTGACGGGGCCATGACAGAAATGATAGGGACAGGATAGGGGTGACAGGGCCAGGGTAGGGGCGGCAGGACCAGGACAGGGGTGACGGGGCCAGTATAGGGTTCACAGGGCAAGCACAGGGGTGACAGGGCCAGGATAGGGGTAACAGGGCCAGCATAAGGGTGACAGGGCCAGGATAAGGGTGAAAGGGCCAGAATAAGGGTGGCAGGGCAAGGCCAGGGACATGACAGAAGACAGGGCATGGGAGAGATTGGTATTAGGGACAAAACAGTGGTGACAGACAGATGTGTCTTACCGGAGTCACTGCTGCTGGCTGCTGCTGTTCCATTCCAACCTGTTGGGATCTGCTGCTGCTGGAGACTTGGCATGGCTGACTCTCTCAGGCTGGAGTCCTGCTTTCTCTGCCAGTCCGCATCCCTCCCCCCCTCCTCAGTCACACACCGCAGACCTCGCGCAGCTGCTGGGCACTGTGGTAAGGTGAGACTGGAAATGACTGGTTAGCCCCCAGGAGATGCTGCGGCTGGAGGGAGGAGGGGGTCATAGCATGCACGTGGCGCGGACCTCACGGCTTCCGGGCACTGTGGTAAGGGGAGACTGGGAGTGACTGGTTAGCTCCCAGGAGACGCTGCGGCTGGAGGGAGGAGTGGGTCAGAGCCTACAAGCAGCTCGGATTTCTGCAGCGCTACCCGCCAGCTAAAGTGTGTGAATGAGCTGGGCGCACTCCACTGCGGGTGGCAGCGCTGCAGCTAGCGGTGGGGTTGCCGGGGCTGGAGATAACAGAGGCAGTATGGAACCTGCACAGCGGCAGGTGCCTCACTAAACTGCAGCTAAGAAGCGTGGAGTGTGTCAGAAAGTGACGTTCCTCCGCACCAGAGAGACCCTGGTGAGTATGCCGATGTGGGGGGTCAAGCACACAGTGAGCCGGTGCCCGTCTGTCTGTATGACATACCCCTCACACACCCCCATACCTCCCAAATGTCCCGATTTTCGCGGGACAGTCCCATTTTTTGGGGTCTGTCCCGCTGTCCCACCCACGGGTCGCAGTGTCCTGCGGTGGGGGGGGGGCAGTTGGAAAGCTCCTGTACTCGCTGTTCTGCTTAGCAGAGCAGCGGTGAATAGTGGAGACAGAGGGAGAGGGGGCATCAGGGGGTACGGATTAATGGGGGGGTTCCAGCAGCAGAGCCGGATTAAGGGGGGGGGGGGCGGGGGGGGATACGTACCGTTGGCCCTACAGTTTTAGAGGCCCCCCCGGCTGGAGTAGCTCTGTCCCAGCTCAGAAGCTCCCCCCCCCCCGTCCTGCCAGCAACAGTGGCAGCATTGTGCTACAGTCAGCACACGCTGCTGCATATTGGCAGGTCTGTGGTGTTGCAGGGAGGCAGCAGTCTCCCTGCTTTCTTCTCCCTGTGCGGGTGTGTAGGGGGGAGCGACCACCTCCTCTGGATTTAGCCCTAGCTGAGGGGCCAAAATCCCATAAAAAAAATAAAAACAAAAATCGGAATTTGCATAAGGGGGCGTGGCCGCGCGGTCCGCGATTAGGCCACGCCCCCAACCCCCAGCAGGCACAGCAATGAGATAGGGCTCCCCTGTCTCAAGTGCCCTGGGCCCCCCGGACTCATAATCAGCCCCTGGGGGCATGCCAGCAGCTCACAGAGCGCTGGGCAAGCCCCCTCACTGACGAAAACGGGGACCCTCCCGTGAAGCCACGCCCCCTTTTCGCCGAGTGTTTCCCTCCTTCTGCCTGGAGAAAGCTCCTGCAGAAAGCTGGGAGGTATGCACCCCTGCCTGTGACATGCCCAATGCCCATGCTATCTGCCTCTGCTCCTAGTCTCCTGTAGATTTGGCCAGATCTCTGTGACTCATTTGAATAACTCCGCCCACTGTTGTGACTCCGCCCAGCCAAGGTCACAGAATAGGGCTATTATATAGGAGATATATATATATATATATATATATATATAAACTCTCAGGAAGGGGGAGCGCTGAACATTTTTCTTTGTACCATATATAACTGTTACCATGTATGAGCGGGATCCGGTCATGTGACCGGCGCTCGATATCCCGGTAGTCACCATGCCGACGCCAAACCAGCCCCAAACCCGTATGAGCCATAGGTCCCTTTTTATACTGTGTGTCTGTGCAGATGTACACGTTAGCTGGCAATGTGTATGCTTTATGCAGAATGGAACCTACAAACAGTAAACCTAGGCCAGGTGTGTTACTACGGCCCCTGACAGGGGTGGCGTTTAGATTCTTGGGTTTGGTGCTATGTGGCTGACATTGCTAGCCCCTTCCCCTGCTTGTCTGCTGAGGCTTTACCCTCTAGTGCTTTTCTGTTGCGTCTAAGTTACCCTCTAATGGGTGTGGTATGGAGGGTTGACAGTGTCAAGGTCGACCACTATTGGTCAACAGTAACTAGGTTGACAGGGATTCTAGGTCAACATGTTCTAGGTCAGTGGTAGCCAACCCTGGTCCTCGAGAGCTACCAACAGGTCAAGTTTTCCAACTCACCTGGCAGGTACACGTGCAGTCATTATTCACTCACATTTAAAAATATCCACAGGTGGAGCTAATCACTTAACTTGGGAGTCTGTGAGGAGACCTGGAAAACATGCACTGTTGGTAGCTCTCAAGGACCAGGGTTGGCTACCCCTGATCTAGGTTGACGGGTCAAAGGGTCGACATTCGTTTTTTTGGGGGGTTCTGGTATTGTTTTCTCCGTACAGTGAACGGAAATTCCAATTAGTGCACCGTGCCCCCCTCGCATTTGGGCAAGATGCCTCACTGCGCTCAGCACAGGTTACTATTCCCAATCATAGTCCTCGTGGATCGTTAAGTTTGAAAGCTCAATAGAAGAATTTAAAAAACTTGTGTCGACCTAGTTACTGTCGACCAATAGTGGTCGACCTAGAAACCGGATACCCCTCTAATTACCCAGCTGGTGTGTAGACCCCTTTCCTATTAGCACAATCTCTGATCTGTACACAAGAGACAAGACCTTGGAGAATCCTTAAACCGGAGACCTACAATCCAGGAGAGCTGGGTCAGTAGGACGTATGTAACAATCTGCCCTCTTCCTGTGCGCTGCATCCGAGGCAGACATTGCATACGACCATTTACAATTCCATACAGCTGTATTATGGGAAATATGTAAATATAATGACTATATTACAGTATATGAGACACCCTCATAACCAGCATTCAGAGGCTACATCCCATTCCTGAAGGCTAGTATCATTTCTGCATCACAATTGGCTGTTGCATCTTGATTAGCCTTTGTTGCATTACAATTCCCATTGGTAGAGTATTCCTTTACTGTGTTTAAGTAGGATTAATGGAGCCTAGCACAGTCTAGTCAATATACCAATGCAAACATCTACATGTAACTTTATGTGTGTGTGTGAAGATTATACAGTACTTGACTTAGGGGTCAGAAGCCCTACAGTATAAAGATTAGAGTCTGCTCTGCACATCATAAATGCCAAAGGGAACAGTCATGATAACTCGCTTGTGAGAGTCTATTTAACAAGCATCATGGTGGTACAACTGCGGCTGCAATAGTTGTTCTTTTATCGCCATCGCAGGATGACGAGAACAAGAAAATCTATGTAAAAATGCTTTAATAGTTGTATAAAAGTTTTTTGGCTTCCCAAAGTCGGTGCTATCAGTTCTGGTATGTACACATGAACCGGTTAGCTGGGGGGGACACAGTCATATCCCCTCACACAGGCCAAGTGAGGCAGCAAGTTAACCCTTACTACCACTGTACTGTTGAGGTTAGAGTATCACTATGCTGCCCTGGCGAGGTTTCACTTGTTGCCGCTTGTACATTAATGAACAGACTCCCCTTCCCCATTCCTGTGTATAAAGGATCTACACAATGTCCTCTTTGGTGACAGCAAAGGTGACGGTCAACTCCCCCTATCACTGCTCAGCTGCGTCAGTTTCATTCCGGTCTGCGAGCACCAAATGTGTTAAATCCGTTATATGTCACTCTTGCTGAGATTCCTGTTTAGGACTGTGCATTAAGCTAGTATGATACTGTATATATAGGGCAGTCAAGCAATTTCCTTCGCCTAGGACCAAATCTATTTTTCATGCCTGGTTATATTGCTATAGTTATACCTTGAGCTTAAGTGTACAGCTAAATACATACTGCATGCTAGGGATGTAATAATTCATCCTCTAGAATATGACTGCAAAAAGCAATACGTGAAATATTTACTGGCTGGGAGAATGGCAGGCGTTCTCATGTACTGTATATTGGGCCAGAATAATGTTTGTTTGTAAGTAAAGCAAAAAAGCAAGCAACTGGGCGAAGCTATGTTGCACTGCAGGTGGGGCAGATGTAACATGTGCAGAGAGAGTTAGATTTGGGTGGGGTGTTCAAACTAAAATCTAAACTGCAGTGTAAAAATAAAGCCATCTAACATGTGTGGGCTACATGCAAAAGCAGCCAGTATTTACCCTGCACAGACAATATATAGATGTATTTTGCTCCCCTTGCCTTGCAGCATGGTTTGTTCCAGACACAGTTACAGTACTTGCTTTTTTTTTTTTTTGCTTTACTTACAAACTTGAATAACGCCCAGTGTGCTACGTTGTGCAGTCCGGTACTTGCATGCATACTTTCTGAGGTTGTTTGTTGATAGGACCAAAAAACCACACCTGCTATAAGAATGTCATCAGTGTTAAATATTTTGCGCACGTTAGAGGAAATGTTGGTTCTCCAGCGCGGCTGGCAAAATGACGACTGCCATAGACGAAGTCAGTCTTCTAATTCATAAAATATTTCTCCACAAATAATAAGAAATAAGATGAGTCTACAAGTAAATGAGCTTTTGTTAATACTGGAAACATATGGTACATAAGGGATAGTTATGGAAATATCACACTGTGGCTCTGTGCTGAGTTCTTCCCACAAATCCTGCAGTGTTTACACATCTATAATCCTATATAATAATAATGAGCTCAATTCGTTACTTTTTTTTTGTATTTTCTTATGATACAAAATGCATTTTGTACTAAATTTGTGCTTAATTTTGTATCACAACTAATTTTGTGTCAAAAATTATAACTGTAACACCCACAGACCTGCTTTGTAATATGCAGACTTATCTTCCTCGCACACAAAATGCTTTTGCAACACTGGGGGCCTAATTCAGATCTGATCGCAGCAGCACATTTGTTACCTAATGGACAAAACCATGTGCACTGCAGGTGGGGCAGATATAACATGTGCAGAGAGTTAGATTTGGGTGGGTTATATTGTTTCTGTGCAGGGTAAATACTGGCCGCTTTATTTTTACACTGCAATTTAGATTTCAGTTTGAACACACCCCACCCAAATCTAACTCTCTCTGCACATGTTACATCTGCCCCACCTGCAGTGCTCATGGTTTTGCCCATTAGCTAACACATTTGCTGCTGCAATCAGATCTGAATTAGGCCCCTTGATTCAGTGATCCATAAATCATTGTGTGACCCATTCACTGGATTTTGCTTATCTTGTGGCTCAAACTATCAATTAGAAATTACGTTTTATCAAGAAAGTAATAGTCTGCGCTTATTATGTATTTGCAACAAAACCAAGTTTTTAGAACAGGAAACTTTAGATGTTGCAACACAGAACAATTTCTTTTCTGAAACAGCAACAAGTTCCAGTATATGCAGGACTAGGCTTGCCTGACAATATAACACCCCAGGTGTGATTCCGAGGTGTACGCGTTGTTGATGTCAGAAGTAATTGACAATTTTTGTTATTTTACTGCGCATGCCTTTAAATTGCTCTGCGCAACTATAACAATTGTATTCGTACAGAAACACACAGAAGTATATTGACAATGTTTTGGGTATTCCCAGACGGTGGCTCTTCAGACGCACGGAAATGGATTATCTTATGGATTGGAGGCCGTACTCAGAATGGAGGCCGCATGGGGCTGGTTTTGATGGACCAAGCATGATTACAGTGTTTTTTGAGATGCTCAAAGTCGGCGGTTCTGACCTTGCAGATTCAGACGCACACTTGTATACCAAGGAAAGGGCTGAAACTAGATACTGCAGGTGGGGCAGATGTAACATGTGCAGAGAGAGTTAGACTTGGGTGGGGTGTGTTCAAACTTAAAACCATATTGCAGTGTAAAAATAAAGTTGTCTAACATTTGTGGGCTACATGCAAAAGCAGCCAGTATCTACCCTGCACAGAAATAATGTAAATGTATTTGCTCCCCTTGCAGATACTAATAAACTTGCTTTTTATGCTGTACTTACAAATAAACATGAACCAGGCCCTACAGTATTTACCATTCTGCCATGTACAGTAAATGATGAAATAATAACATTGTGTGTGTGTGTGTGTGTGTGTGTGTGTGTGTGTGTGTAGTGGCTTGATCTGACAAGAGCTTTGGCTATAATGCTATTCTGTGTTGCATCTGTAATAAAATCAATGAATCAAATAAACAAGAGATTTTTCAGGATGAGGAGATAAATGACAGTGTGCATCCATATAAGTGTAGCATCAGCACACAGAACGTGACACTTCTGTCAGCCGAACCAGAGTGAGAGACATTGCTAGGGAAACACAGAATGGATCTGTCGGTGGATACTGTGAGATATACCAAAGATAGGAAAACTGTGGCCACCTAGTTGTAGCGGAACTACAAGTGCCAGCATGCACCTACAGACAGCATTCTCCTGTGAGCTAGCATTGCAGAGCTGTATAGAGACGTGCTTGTAGATCAGTCTGCCAAATGCATTACACATTCCACTCATACGCCCTGGTGCCTCCTGTAGAATACATGGCTTATCTCATAAAAACACAGGGATCACACTATGGCTGTCAGAGAATACAGGAAGGGGACAGAAGGCAGACAGTTTGTGACTGTGCTGGAGCTGCGTTGAGTCATTCTAGGTCTCAGTGCCAGCAGAGACCAACCAAACCATTGTGCCATCCTGGCAGGTGGGGCCCATCGGACCAGTCAGAAGGGCCAGGTCTCCTTGTTCCTCAGCCAATAGTGTGTTCCCTTTGTGCTTCTCTCAGTCTGCAGATTAAGAAGCGACTTTCGCAGTTGAACGCGCACCCACCACCTACGTGCAGTGGGGGCAGATAATTTGTTGGGAGGGCCAGCAATCTTTGCGAAGACGGCTATCAGTTCTCTATGAACCGGTGACATCCCTGAGACTGCACTCTTATAAATATTAGTTCAGTGATGATGACACTGGCATCAGGGTGGGGACGGAATGGGTTGATCCGCGTTGTTGGGCACTCCCATCTTGCCTTGCTCCTTGGATCTTCCCTCAGGGATCCGCCCCTTGCCTAGTAAATTGTTAATCTGCAGATAATGCACTAGGGAGGCCAATCCCGGGCCATTTTTTTGGGTGGTCTTCTGTATGCCGAATGCCGGGATCCCGGCGCACAGTATACCGGCGCCGGAATTCCGACACCCGGCATACCGACAGATATTCTTCCTCGTGGGGGTCCATGACCCCCCTGGAGGGCAATTAAATAGCTCCTTTGCGCTCGCCACGCTGTCGGTATGCTGGACGCCGGGAACCCGGCCGGCGGCATACCATACTACGCCCCATTTTTTTTCCATCCCGGGAATCCGGATTGGAAACTGATCTATCCCGGGATTCACGTGATACCCGGGATTGGTTCCCTTGCAATGTCCGCCGCTGTCCCTCACTCCCCCGCACTGCCAAGAACACATAAAAACATACCCATCTGACCGGGTGAGAGGGTGGGCCGGCGCTGAGGTCCGAGCGGTGTGCGGCTGTCTGAGCAGCCTGACGTGAAGTCAGAGGTCACGCTGCGCAGACAGCCACACACCGCCCACCCCTGCGCACAGCCGGGAGCAGGGGGAGCCGGGCAGCACCTGAGCCTCCTAAGGACGCACAGCGCTGCCCGGCATTGAAAAATCAAAAGGGTTTCCTAATCCCAAAATCCCCGGGATTGGAAGCCCTCGCAATTTTTGGCCAAAATCCCGGGATCCCGCCGATCCCGATCCCAGGATTGGCCACCATCTAATGCACTGATAGGCCTCATTGTCATATTATTTTGTGTAATATTCATTTATCTCACACAATGGGGTAAATTTACTAAGGCGGGAGTTTCTTAGAACTGTTGATGTTGCTCATAGCAACCAATCAGACTCTACTTAACATTTATCTAGCTGCTTGTAGAAGATAATAAATAGAATCTAATTGGTTGCTATGGGAAACATCACCAGTTCTAAAAAAAAAAACTCCCACTTTAGTAAATTTACCCCAATGTCTGTCCCCACTGTGTGCAGGCGAAGGGTACACTTTATACAAGAGGCAGAGATATTCTAGAAGCTATTCATACAGATAAATACGGTTCTCCTGGCCAAAAGTGCCAATCAGTGGCAGGGGCTTCACTCCAACCCCCTCCCCAGTCTTCCTTTGCTGGTCATGAAAAGGCGAATTAACAGTGCAATAAAATAACAAAGTACCCTCACCGGCTGGGATAATCTCCCCCAGTGTTCGGGCTTATTGTCAGAGCATTCTATCAATCTTCTTCCAAGTGTTTTCTAAAGGTTTCCGCCTCGGTGCATCCTGACAGACAGCTCTCTGCCGGCTACATGATATGGAACCAGGATTTTCCTTTTTCCGAAAGCTGCAATTGAAAAAAAAAACCAAGAACCTTTAAAACAGTTTTGATAACAGAATTAATAATGTAGAGACATCTTGTATTGCTGTTGATGGCTGTCCGTTTAATCCGGTGCTGAAAATAACACACGCTTGATATTTAGTGAAAGAGGCAGAATCCTGCTCGGCTTTTGCAGTTGTGCGGAATTCAGTGTAGCATGAGATGCAGCTACTTATAATAGACTTCTGAGGGGGGAGGGATGTACTAAGCAATGAAAAAGAGTGGAGAAGTGATCTAGTGGAGAAGTTGCCCATGGCAACCAATCGGCATTGAAGTCACATTTATAATTTGTAGACTATAAAATTATACAGAGCAGCTGATTGGTTGCCATGGGCAACTTCCCCTCTGACTCGCTTGTCCACTCTTTTCCACTGCTTGGTACATCTCCCCCTAAATCTGTTATAATGTGTGTGCCTCACAATACTATGAGTACCTGACTATCGGTAGGCGCCATTCACCATGCCCCATAGTAAGGATGTTCATCGGTAACTGACAGTTCACAAATGATGTTTTTGATCTGCTGTTGATTGTACAGGCATTTCAGGATTGCAATGGTGGAAACCACTGACCTATTTATAATGGATGCAGTGTGTGCAATGCACACGGGCCCCCAGGGGCCAGGGGGGGGGCCTACAATGCACACCCTGCACCCATCTTTTACATAGTCCCACGTTGCAGCTGCAGAAATCACTGGAAAAATGGCGCAGCGGACATTTTTCCAGTGTTATGCGCAGTAGGAAAATCACTGGGAAAATGGCTGCTGGGCCATTTTCCCGGAGACCTGCGCACTACACTCTTGGACAGCGCTAGGGTCCTCTAGTGACCCTAGTGCCCAGAGTCGAGAACAGTGCCAGCCAGGGAAGAGGGGGCTTAGAAGGAGACTGCATATAGCACTTCTCCTCTCTTAAGACGTTCCTGGTGGAAATTGTCACTTGTTTTCCAATGTGTGTTCTCTCGATGTGTGGTGATGGAATGCACCACAAGGAGAACCACTGACTCGCTGGCAGTGATCCTTTTGTGCATGCACAAACCAATTGCTTCTATGCACATGCGTACTGGACGACTGCACCATCAATGGTTTAAACCATGTCGCCGTCGGGCATGTAACAATGGGGGTGAAAATTTAACCAATTAATGGTGCCCTTCATATGGCCATCACTTCCCAATAGCACAATCTCTGAGGGTTATCTTGCCTTTGAGCCCTGGTGTCCCCACCTCTACTTTTCTATGCCAGACCCCATAGCAGCTGAACCAATTGAGTCAGAGGTGGTCATTGAGACCTGATCGCTCGCTGGTGTTTTTTGCAGCGATGCGATCAGGTCAGAACTGCTCATGCACCGCGGATCGCTGCTGTGCGATGGGTTTTACGAAGAATCCATTCGCACAGCGGATCGCAAGGCGATTGACAGGAAGAAGGCGTTTGTGGGTGGCAACTGACCGTTTTCTGTGAGTGGTTGGGGAAAAGCAGGCGTGTCCAAGCGTTTGCAGGACGGGTGTCTGACGTCAATTCCTGCCCCTGGACAGGCTGATGTGATCCCAGCAGCTGAGTAAGATCTGGACAACTCAGAAACTGCACAAAGGTTTTTTTTTTGTACCGCTCGGCTGCACATGCATTCGCACACTTGCAAAGCGAAAATACACTCCCCTATGGGTGGCGACTATCTGCTCGCAGCGCTGCAAAAAACACCTAGCGGGTGGATTAGGACATGGCCGGTTTTGCCCCACATTCACAATTAAGAATTTTGTATAATGTTATTGTTGGTGTGACTGGCATCTTACTACTTAGCATGTCCGCCTCCTGCAACTGAATTCCACTTTTGGCATAATAGTCAAGTGAAAGAAATGCTCCATTTAAATGCTATTGAGCCTAACTGTGCAGACCTTTATTGTTGCAATGTCACGCTGGCTCATTACAGTTACTAAAGATTATTGTCTTGGATAAGAGAGACGCTTGTTACCCTAATTAGCAGCATTATTAATTTTTTCAACGTTGTCAGTTCAAAAGGAATGTGATAGATACTGCGTGCAAAGCGGAGTAATGAGGAGCTGTCAAGGGCTGCTAGGGTTAAGCGCTAACTCAATACCGCATTGTGCGACTAATGTTTAGATTGAGTAATGGCTGATCCTGACCTCTGCATACTGATGTGTGTTGGCAATACCCAGGTGTATGCAACAGCCGGAGCAGACTGGCAGGTTTCTGATAAAATGCCAAACGAAAGCTCAAAGCCCAGATATAATAAAATGAATAGTTTACAGAGGTTGGGAGTGTTAATTCGGGGAGTTGAGCCAGCTTGCGGGACAGAAAGACGAGACAGCGCCTGATTCAACGCGCACTGTGCAAAGTACTGATGTTCGGCGGGGAGGCTTGTGTGGACCCCATGGGTCATAGTGTTCATTCTAGCACCCTGCACCTTTCAAAATCCATACAGTTTCTCTTTTCTGCCAGGGGTGTCGCTCTCTGCTGTGGTGCTTCTCAGCACACTCTGATCCGTTACTCAGTGCTGTGATACAGACCTGTGTGTGCTGAGACGCACCAGAGCAGAGAGCGACACCCCAGGCCGGAAAGAGGAACTGCACAGGGTTTGAAAGGTGCAGGGTGCTAGAATGGACACTAGGTCATACACCTGGGCGATGGTGTCACAGATGATCTGATACTGCAATATAGGACGCAGCTCGGATCAGTAACGCAGCCACAATAGCTACTCCCACCACATCTGAACCAGGCCCCTGGTGCGGAGATGGAAGTCAGTCTGGCATACATAAACAATGGAAGCATGCACAGATAATATGGCCTGTTACAGCCCATTCAGTCATCAGGGTGGATTTTATCAATATTATGCACATGACTCTACATGGAATCCGGTCTCCACTATTGGTTGACATGGCAAAGGTCGACACATACAAAGGTCAACATGGGTTTTTCACATTTTCTTTTCTCTGACGTCCTAGTGGATGCTGGGGACTCCGTAAGGACCATGGGGAATAGCGGACTCCGCAGGAGACTGGGCACTCTAAAGAAAGATTTAGTACTATCTGGTGTGCACTGGCTCCTCCCTCTATGCCCCTCCTCCAGACCTCAGTTAGAATCTGTGCCCGGCCAGAGCTGGGTGCTCCTAGTGGGCTCTCCTGAGCTTGCTAATAAGAAAGTATTTAAGTTAGGTTTTTTATTTTCAGAGAGCTTCTGCTGGCAACAGACTCTCTGCTACGAGGGACTGAGGGGAGAGAAGCAAACCTACTAACTGCGGATAGGTTGCGCTTCTTAGGCTACTGGACACCATTAGCTCCAGAGGGATCGAACACAGGACCTGACCTTGTCGTCCGTTCCCGGAGCCGCGCCGCCGTCCCCCTCGCAGAGCCAGAAGACAGAAGCCGGCAGAAGCGGAGAAGACATCGAAATCGGCGGCAGAAGACTCCTGTCTTCAGATGAGGTAGCGCACAGCACTGCAGCTGTGCGCCATTGCGCCCACACTAACCCACACACTCCGGTCACTGTAGGGTGCAGGGCGCAGGAGGGGGCGCCCTGGGCAGCAATTGTTACCTCCTGGCGAATGCTACAAATAAACAGTGGCACACTGTTATATGTAAGAGCCCCCGCCATTTATTTTACAAGAAATCGCGGGACAGAAGCCCGCCGCTGAGGGGGCGGGGCCTTCTTCCTCAGCACTCACCAGCGCCATTTTCCTGCCACAGCTCCGCTGAGAGGAAGCTCCCCAGGCTCTCCCCTGCAGAATCACGGTAGAGGGGTAAAAAAGAGAGGGGGGCACATAAATTTAGGCGCATTAATCATAATACAGCATCTACTGGGTAAACACTAAGTTACTGTGTAATCCCTGGGTTATATAGCGCTGGGGTGTGTGCTGGCAAACTCTCTCTCTGTCTCTCCAAAAGGCCTTTTGGGGGTCCTGTCCTCATTTAGAGCTTCCCCTGTGTGTGTGGTGTGTCGATATGCGTGTGTCGACATGTTTGACGAAGAGGGCTATGTGGAGGCAGAGCAAGTGCAGTTGACCTACGTGTCGCCGCCGACGGTGCCGACACCTGATTGGATGGATATGTGGAAGGTGTTAAATGATAATGTAAACTCCTTACATAAAAGGTTGGATAAAGCTGATACCTCGGGTCAGTCAGGGTCTCAACCCATGCCTGATCCTACAGCGCAGAGGCCCTCAGGGTCTCAAAAGCGCCCACTATCCAAAATGGTTGACACAGATGTCGACATGGATTCTGACTCCAGTGTCGACGACGATGATGCAAAATTGCAACCAAAAATGACAAAAGCTATACGTTATATGATTATAGCGATGAAGGATGTTTTACACATATCAGAGGTGAACCTTGTCCCTGACAAGAGGGTTTATATGTATGGGGAGAAAAAGCAAGAGGTGACTTTTCCCCCTTCACATGAGTTAAATGAGTTATGTGAAACAGCGTGGGATTCCCCAGATAAGAAAGTCCTGATTTCCAAAAGGTTACTTATGGCGTACCCTTTCCCGCCAGAGGACAGGGTGCGCTGGAAATCCTCCCCTAGGGTAGATAAAGCTCTGACACGCTTATCTAAGAAGGTGGCCCTGCCGTCGCAGGATACAGCCACCCTAAAGGATCCTGCAGACAGAAATCAGGAAAGTATCCTGAAATCTGTTTATACACATTTAGGGACTCTACTGAGGCCGGCAATTGCGTCGGCGTGGATGTGTAGTGCTGTAGCAGCGTGGACAGATAATCTGTCTGAGGAAATGGATACCTTAGCCAGGGATACTATTATGCTGACCCTGGGGCATATAAAAGACACTGTCCTATATATGAGGGATGCCCTGAGGGACATTTGCCTACTGGGCTCTAGAATTAATGCAATGTCAATTTCTGCCAGGAGGGTCCTGTGGACTCGGCAGTGGACAGGTGATGCCGACTCCAAAAAACACATGGAGGTGTTACCTTACAAGGGTGAGGAATTGTTTGGGGACGGTCTCTCGGACCTGGTTTCCACAGCTACTGCTGGGAAGTCAAACTTTTTGCCTTATATTCCCCCACAACCGAAGAAAGCACCGTATTACCAAATGCAGTCCTTTCGCGCACAAAGATGCAAGAAGGTCAGAGGTACTTCCTTTCTTGCTAGAGGCAGGGGCAGAGGAAAAAAGCTGCACCTTACAGCTAGTTCCCAGGAACAGAAGTCCTCCCCGGCTTCCACTAAATCCACCGCATGACGCTGGGGCTCCACGGGTGGAGCCAGGAGCGGTGGGGGCGCGTCTCCGACATTTCAGCCACCAGTGGGTTCGCTCACAGGTGGATCCCTGGGCTATACAGATTGTGTCTCTGAGATACAAGCTGGAATTCGAGGTGATGCCCCCTCAACGTTACCTAAAATCGGCCCTGCCAGCTTCCCCCATAGAAAGGGAAGTAGTGGTAGCGGCAATTCACAAGCTATTTCTCCAGCAGGTGGTGGTAAAGGTTCCCCTTCCTCAACAGGGGAAGGGATACTATTCCACAATGTTTGTGGTACCGAAACCGGACGGTTCGGTCAGACCCATATTAAATTTAAAGTCCCTGAACATTTATCTGAAAAGATTCAAGTTCAAAATGGAATCGCTCAGAGCGGTCATTGCAAGCCTGGAAGAGGGGGATTTTATGGTGTCTCTGGACATCAAGGATGCTTACTTGCATGTCCCCATTTATCCGCCTCATCAGGAGTACCTCAGATTTGTGGTACAGGACTGTCATTACCAACTCCAGACGTTGCCGTTTGGTCTGTCCAGGGCACCGAGAATATTTACCAAGGTAATGGCAGAAATGATGGTGATCCTGAGAAAGCAAGGAGTCACAGTTATCCCATACTTGGACGATCTCCTCATAAAGGCGAGGTCGAGGGAGCAGTTGCAGATCAGCGTAGCGCACTCACAGGAGGTGTTGCAACTTACAGCATGGCTGGATTCTGAATATCCCAAAGTCGCAGCTGATTCCTACGACGCGTCTGCCCTTTCTGGGCATGATTCTGGACACAGACCAGAAGAAGGTGTTTCTCCCGACGGAGAAGGCTCAAGAGCTTGTGACTCTTGTCAGAGACCTCTTAAAACCAAAACAGGTGTCGGTGCATCACTGCACGCGAGTCCTGGGAAAGATGGTGGCATCGTACGAAGCCATTCCCTTCAGCAGGTTCCATGCGAGGATCTTTCAATGGGATCTGTTGGACAAATGGTCCGGATCGCATCTTCAGATGCATCGGCTGATCACCCTGTCACCCAGGGCCAGGGTGTCTCTTCTGTGGTGGCTACAGAGTGCTCACCTTCTCGAGGGCCGCAGATTCGGCATACAGGACTGGGTCCTGGTGACCACGGATGCGAGCCTCCGAGGGTGGGGGACAGTCACTCAGGGAACAAACTTCCAAGGGTTGTGGTCAAGTCAGGAAACTTGTCTGCACATAAATATCCTGGAACTAAGGGCCATATTCAACACCCTGAGTCAAGCGGAGCCCCTGCTTCGCAACCAACCGGTGCTGATTCAGTCAGACAACATCACCGCAGTGGCTCATGTAAACCGCCAGGGCGGCACAAGAAGCAGAGTCGCGATGGCGGAAGCCACCAGGATTCTTCGGTGGGCGGAGAATCACGTGCAAGAACTGTCAGCAGTGTTCATTCCGGGAGTGGACAACTGGGAAGCAGACTTCCTCAGCAGGCACGACCTCCACCCGGGAGAGTGGGGACTTCATCAAGAAGTCTTCATTCAGATTACAGATCAATGGGAACTGCCACAGGTAGACATGATGGCATCCCGTCTCAACAAAAAGCTGCAACGGTATTGCGCCAGGTCAAGAGACCCTCAGGCGATAGCTGTGGACGCCCTGGTAACACCGTGGGTGTTCCAGTCGGTCTATGTGTTCCCTCCTCTTCCTCTCATACCCAAGGTACTGAGAATCGTAAGAAGAAGAGGAGTGAGAACAATACTCATTGTTCCGGATTGGCCAAGAAGACCTTGGTACCCGGAATTGCAAGAAATGCTCACAGAGGACCCATGGCCTCTGCCTCTCAGACAGGACCTGTTGCAACAGGGGCCCTGCCTGTTCCAAGACTTACCGCGGCTGCGTTTGACGGCATGGCGGTTGAACGCCGGATCCTAGCGGAAAAAGGCATTCCGGAGGAAGTTATTCCTACGCTGATAAAGGCTAGGAAGGACGTGACAGCAAAGCATTATCACCGCATATGGCGAAAATATGTTGCTTGGTGTGAGGCCAGGAAGGCCCCTACAGAGGAATTCCAACTGGGCAGATTTCTGCACTTTCGACAGTCTGGAATGACTATGGGCTTGAAGTTGGGATCCATAAAGGTCCAGATTTCGGCCCTATCCATTTTCTTTCAAACGGAACTGGCGTCTCTTCCTGAAGTTCAGACGTTTGTTAAGGGAGTGCTGCATATTCAGCCCCCTTTTGTGCCACCTGTGGCACCTTGGGATCTCAACGTGGTGTTGGGTTTCCTAAAATCCCACTGGTTTGAACCACTTAAGACCGTGGAGCTAAAGTATCTCACGTGGAAGGTGGTCATGCTATTGGCATTAGCTTCGGCTAGGCGTGTGTCAGAATTGGCGGCTTTGTCATGTAAAAGCCCCTATCTGGTTTTTCATATGGACAGGGCGGAATTGCGGACTCGTCCCCAATTTCTGCCAAAGGTGGTGTCATCTTTTCATTTGAACCAACCTATTGTAGTGCCTGCGGCTACTCGTGACTTGGAGGATTCCAGGTTACTAGATGTAGTCAGGGCTTTGAAGATTTATGTAGCCCGAACGGCTGGAGTCCGGAAAACTGACTCGCTGTTTATCCTTTATGCCCCCAACAAGTTGGGTGCTCCTGCTTCAAAGCAAACCGTTGCCCGCTGGATCTGTAACACGATTCAGCAGGCTCATTCTGCGGCTGGATTGCCGCATCCAAAATCAGTGAAAGCCCATTCCACAAGGAAGGTGGGCTCTTCTTGGGCGGCTGCCCGAGGGGTCTCGGCATTACAGCTTTGCCGAGCTGCTACTTGGTCGGGTTCAAACACATTTGCAAAATTCTACAAGTTTGATACCCTGGCTGAGGAGGACCTTAAGTTTGCCCATTCGGTGCTGCTGAGTCATCCGCACTCTCCCGCCCGTTTGGGAGCTTTGGTATAATCCCCATGGTCCTTACGGAGTCCCCAGCATCCACTAGGACGTCAGAGAAAATAAGATTTTACTTACCGGTAAATCTATTTCTCGTAGTCCGTAGTGGATGCTGGGCGCCCGTCCTAAGTGCGGACTTTCTGCAATACGTGTATATAGTTATTGCTTAATAATGGGTTATGTTATGTTGGCATCCAGTGTTACATAGTAACATAGTAACATAGTATCTGAGGTTGAAAAAAGACAATTGTCCATCGAGTTCAACCTATTTGTGGTGTCCTATGCATGGTGATTTGACTAAAATTTCTGACTGATGCTGCTGTCAGCCATTGCATTTTATCCCTATTTATAGTAACTATAATGCATGACTATGCACCATACCCCTGGATATCCTTTTCCAATAGGAATTTATCTAACCCATTCTTAAAGGTGTTGACAGATTCCGCCATTACAACTCCCTCGGGCAGGGAATTCCAAACACGTATTGTCCTTACCGTGAAAAAGCCTTTACGCCGTATTGTGCGGAATCTCCTCTCCTCTAACCTGAGCGAGTGTCCACGAGTCCTCTGTGTTGATCTAACCAAAAACAGGTCCCGCGCAAGCTCTGTGTATTGTCCCCTTATATATTTGTAGATGTTGATCATATCCCCTCTTAGTCTCCGCTTTTCCAATGTAAACATGCCTAGTCTTTCAAGCCTTTCCTTGTATTCCATCGTCTCCATGCCCTTAATTAGTTTGGTCGCCCTCCTCTGTACCTTTTCAAGCTCCAGGATATCCTTTTTGTAGTACGGTGCCCAGAACTGTACACAGTATTCAAGGTGTGGCCTCACTAGTGATTTATATAACGGGAGTATAATACTCTCGTCCCTAGCATCAATACCCCGTTTTATGCATGCTAATATCTTATTAGCCTTCTTTGCTGCAGTCCTACTTTGGATACTACTTCTTAGCTTGCTATCTATGAGGACACCTAAGTCCTTTTCCAGTACAGAATCCCCTAATTTTACCCCATTTAGTAGGTAGGTGTAATTTTTGTTCTTGTTACCACAGTGCATTACCTTACACTTGTCTGTGTTGAAGCGCATTCTCCATTTGGCTGCCCATGCTTCTAATTTAACTAAGTCGTTCTGAAGAGACTCGGCATCCTCCTCTGTATTTATAGCCTTAAACAATTTGGTATCATCTGCAAAAATTGACACCATGCTCTCTAGACCTTCTGTTAGGTCGTTAATGAAAATATTGAACAATAGCGGTCCTAATACTGAGCCTTGCGGCACACCACTTAGCACTTCAGTCCAAGTTGAAAAAGATCCATTAACCACAACGCGCTGCTTCCTATTATCTAACCAGTTTTTGACCCAAGTGCATATTGTGCTTCCTAGCCCTGATTCTTGTAGCTTGTATATAAGTCTCATGTGTGGTACAGTATTGAACGCTTTGGCAAAGTCTAAAAATATTACATCCACGTCTTTACCCTGATCTAGGTTTGCGCTTACTGTTTCATAAAAGCCAAGTAAGTTGGTTTGACAGGATCTGTCCTTCATAAACCCATGTTGATTCCTTTTAATGACCTTATTGGTTTCAAGGAACTTCTGAATACTATCTCTTAGAATACCTTCCAATACTTTCCCCACTATAGATGTAAGACTAACTGGTCTATAATTACCTGGTTCAGCTTTACTTCCCTTTTTGAATATAGGCACTACTTCCGCTATACGCCAGTCTTTGGGAACCATACCTGATATAACTGAATCCTCAAAGATCAAAGATAGTGGTTTTGCCAGTTCAGAGTGAAGCTCCATTAGAACCCTTTGATGAATACCATCGGTCCCTGGTGATTTATTAATCTTTAAATGTTGATGCCCTGTTGTTGTTCATACTGTTGACTGGGTATGTTATCACAAGTTATACGGTGTGATTGGTGTGGCTGGTATGAGTCTTACCCGAGATTCCAAAATCCTTTCCTTATAATGTCTGCTCTTCCGGGCACAGTTTCCTTAACTGAGGTCTGGAGGAGGGGCATAGAGGGAGGAGCCAGTGCACACCAGATAGTACTAAATCTTTCTTTAGAGTGCCCAGTCTCCTGCGGAGCCCGCTATTCCCCATGGTCCTTACGGAGTCCCCAGCATCCACTACGGACTACGAGAAATAGATTTACCGGTAAGCAAAATCTTATTTTCTATTTTTTTTTCTTTTACTTTTTCATATTTTACGATCCACGTGGACTATAATTAGGAATAGTAATGAAGCACGGCGAGGGGACACAGTGCACTAATTGGGGTTCCCGGTCACTTTACGAATAAAACGACACCAAAAATATATAAAATAACTCATGTCGACCTAATGACCGTGTTGACCTATTTCAGGTGTCGGCCTAGTCACTGTCAACCAATAGTGGTCGACCTAGTTACAGTCAACCCTATGATCCTCACCCCTCTGCATGGCCCATTATTGCATGAGCCCATCCCCTGAGTATGTGCAGCAAGGTAGTAGCGAAGCTTGTGTGAGACGGGCTATACCATTGCTGCACCTGCATTTGGCTTGCCATTCAGCCAATCGAGCCACCTGGGACTCCGCCCTCTTAATGTGATCTGAAGACATCACCTATAGAATAGAAAACATTGGTGGTCATTCCGAGTTGATCGCATGGAGCAACTTTTTGCTGCTGCTGCGATCAACTAGTCCACGCCTATGGGGGAGTGTATTTTAGCTTAGCAGGGCTGTGATCGCTTGTGCAGCCCTGCTAAGCGAAAAAAATTCAAGCAAAAGTAGACTAGGCCTGGACATACTTACCCTATGCGACGATCCCTGTGATGCTGGGGCCGCCTCTGACATCAGACATCCGCCCTCCGGCCTGCTGGACACGCCTGCGTTTTCTTCACCACTCCCCAAAAACGTCTGGAAACGCTGTGGTGACGCCCAGGTCCGCCTTCTTCCTGTCAATTCTTCTTTGCGGTCGGCTCTGCGACCGCTTCCTTCGGTTGACGCGAGGTAACCTGGCGACCCCTGTCGCCGGGCAATGTCGTGCACGCGCACTGCGGCCACCGCACATGCACATACCGGACCCGTTCGCACCGCAGCGATAAACCGCTGCGTGCGAACGGGTCGGAAATGACCCTCTTGATACTAATAGAACCAATGATAAGGAGCTTATCATTGGTTCTGTTAGTATCAATGTTTTCTATTCTATTTTGTTTGACATGCAGATTGTCTTTTAGGAGCTGCTTAAGTGATTTTTACTTTTGAGGTACATATATTATTAGATTTCTCCTTTTAGGCTGTGCCAATTGGCTACTTGAATAGTGCGCCCAATTTTTTTTCATATATGTTTAGGCAACACTGAGCATAATTGAAAATTATTTTGAAGACATCACCTGTTTGGGGGGGCGGGGCCTGTAAAGGGCATATTTGAGCCATACTGTGTTTCTGATGTGCAATGCAAATTCACTCTGCAAATGACAGAATGTGTAACTGAGGATCAGAGTCTGTGAATGCCTAGCCCTAGATGGGTGAGATCTTAGTACTGTACAGATATAAATGTCACTGAATTAATGCAGTCAGAAAACAAGAATTGCCATGCTCCCACTGGTTAAATCTGTGCTATTATAGTATTTTATATTCCTATCTCATTGCAAAGTGATAGAGTAACTTTATTGAACAAGGGTCATGTCAGTACAATCCATCTCTCGGGTCCCCAGGGCCAGTGCAAGGTCTCTAGAAACCCTAGGCAATGCTACACAATATTGAACCCCTCCCCCCCATACCCAAATGCCCAGCTACTTGCATACATATTTGACTTTTTAAAATGTATTATTTTTTAGATTAAATGTAATTTTATATAAAAACAAATGCTATAGCAATAACATTATCAATGTCTACAAGACCACCGTGTAATATTGAGAGCATTTAAGTGACCACCGTGTAATACTGAGAGCATTTAAGTGACCACCGTGTAATACTGAGAGCATTTAAGTGACCACCGTGTAGTACTGAGAGCATTTAAGTGACCACCGTGTAATACTGAGAGCATTTAAGTGACCACCGTGTAATAATGAGAGCATTTAAGTGACCACCGTGTAATAATGAGAGTATTTAAGTGACCACCGTGTAATAATGAGAGCATTTAAGTGACCACTGTGTAATAATGAGAGCATTTAAGTGACCACCGTGTAATGCTGAGAGCATTTAAGTGACCACCGTGTAATACTGAGAGCATTTAAGTGACCACCGTGTAATACTGAGAGCATTTAAGTGACCACTGTGTAATACTGAGAGCATTTAAGTGACCATCGTGTAATACTGAGAGCATTTAAGTTACCACCGTGTAATACGGAGAGTATCTAAGTGACCACCGTGTAATACGGAGAGTATCTAAGTGACCACCGTGTAATACGGAGAGTATCTAAGTGACCACCGTGTAATACGGAGAGCATCTAAGTGACCACCGTGTAATACGGAGAGCATTTAAGTGACCACTGTGTAATACGGAGAGCATTTAAGTGACCACCGTGTAATACTGAGAGCATTTAAGTGACCACTGTGTAATACTGAGAGCATTTAAGTGTCCACCGTGTAATACTGAGAGCATTTAAGTGACCGCCATACAATATTGACAGCATTTTAGCGACTTCCCCACAATACTAATTACCCTGTGCAGCAAGGAAGGAAGGGGAGCGCTGGCGGCAAAACAGCACTCAGGGCCGAACTGCCCATCTGGCATATGCCAGAAGGGCCGATGGTCAGGTGGGCCACGAGTTCACGCCCCACTGACTCGCCCCTGTTAGCGGTATTTGCGCACACAAAATGCGAGGGCCGAAAAGCATCCCCAGTCTATTCTTGACAGCATATGACATGTCATGTGACTGTCAGTACTGTGTGTGGCCAGTCTGACCTGAGAGAGTAGATGTGCAGGGGCAGTGTTCGAGGATTCGAGTGGCAGCTGCAGCTGGTAAGACCGGCAGCCACCACTAACATCGTGTAGATGAAGAACGTCTCGTTCATTTTTGTGGTAGAAGGATGCAGTGGCACCCCCATGGAATGGGTGCCCTTAGGCGGGTGCCTAAACCTGACTAAAAGTAACACCGGTGCTGCGGGGTCCCCTGCGCATGCAGGGCCCATAAGGCTGGCCCAGCGTCCCTTACCACTTCTGGCCAGAGGTTTTAATGGTAACTTGAAGCCTCATTGTCAGACTGGATTGTAGACCTGCTTAATCCTCTTCCCTTCCATGCACATAATGTGCCTCATGCTGAGATGGACATGTGACTGTTTGCGGGTATAGTTTGCGTGTCTTGGCACTGCGGACGCTCCGGATCTGAGTACATGTAAGTATGAGCACCGCCGTGCCGTACACACTTACTGCAGTTTGCAGCTAAGGAGCGGTAACTGGTCTGTAATGCTGCGTTCTCCTATAGACAAAGGGGCTGATTCAGATCTGACCGCTGGGCTGCTAACTTTGTTGTCCTGCGTTCAGACAGTCGCTGCCCCCAGGGGGAGTGTAAATTCGCCGTGCAAGTGTGCGATCGCATGTGTAGCTGAGCTGCTAAAAATCGGCGTGTGCAGTCTCTGCGCAGCCCAGGGTTTACTCCTCCAGTGCGATCGGGGCTGGATCTGACGTCAGGCACCCTCCCTGAAAACGCTTGGAAGCGCCTGCATCTTTCCGGACACTCCCAATAAACGTTCAGTTGCCACCCACAAACGGCCTCTTCCTGTCAATCACCTTGATAACGCCCGTGCGATTGGATTTTTCACACCATCTCGTCACTGACCGGCGATCCCCTTTTTTGTTGTCCGACGCACGCGTGCATTGTGGTGCATGCACAGTTAGTACCTGATCACCCGCTGTGTGAAAACGCACAGCAGCGATCAGTTCTGACTCGCCCCCAAAGATCAATGAGGGCGTGTTGATGCAACTGCGGTCTGTGCCAAGCTGGGTATACGGCTTATTTGCACAAACTACAGACAGACGATGATGGGTGTTCTCAGAAGAGATAGGGCATCGCCCTATTTATCAAAGGCTACGGCTGAGCTAAACAGGGTTTTTACAGCAAAGCTTCCTGGTGCAAAGCCGCCACAATCCTTTCGTTCTCACCATCTCAGGACGGTGATAGCAGCATATATTGGGCGGTACATATACAAATAATATATTACGCCCAATCTCCTTTCTAAAGTGTTCCCCGTTATCGCGCATATCGCGCCCATAGTAATCAGGTTTAGCTGCGTAAAGGGTTAGGGCGCCTCCCTACCCCAGGGGTTGCGTGCAGAAATAATTATACTATGCCCTTTAGCAGAAACAGAACAGGTGTGAAAGAGGGTGAAAAGAATTGAATACCGCCCATTGAATGGGAAAAAATAATTTCTATTCTCTATTTATTTAAATAAAGCATTTTTCCCCTTTACTGAATATCTGAAGCATCATTTGGGTCACACGTGTAAATCCACCATTATTGGCCTGGAGAGACGGCGAACCTTTACTGCTGTCAGCGGGGATATTTTAGAGATGAGCGCCTGAAATTTTTCGGGTTTTGTGTTTTGGTTTTGGGTTCGGTTCCGCGGCCGTGTTTTGGGTTCGAACGCGTTTTGGCAAAACCTCACCGAATTATTTTTGTCGGATTCGGGTGTGTTTTGGATTCGGGTGTTTTTTTCCAAAAACACTAAAAAACAGCTTAAATCATAGAATTTGGGGGTCATTTTGATCCCAAAGTATTATTAACCTCAAAAACCATAATTTACACTCATTTTCAGTCTATTCTGAATACCTCACACCTCACAATATTATTTTTAGTCCTAAAATTTGCACCGAGGTCGCTGTGTGAGTAAGATAAGCGACCCTAGTGGCCGACACAAACACCGGGCCCATCTAGGAGTGGCACTGCAGTGTCACGCAGGATGTCCCTTCCAAAAAACCCTCCCCAAACAGCACATGACGCAAAGAAAAAAAGAGGCGCAATGAGGTAGCTGTGTGAGTAAGATTAGCGACCCTAGTGGCCGACACAAACACCGGGCCCATCTAGGAGTGGCACTGCAGTGTCACGCAGGATGGCCCTTCCAAAAAACCCTCCCCAAACAGCACATGACGCAAAGAAAAAAAGAGGCGCAATGAGGTAGCTGACTGTGTGAGTAAGATTAGCGACCCTAGTGGCCGACACAAACACCGGGCACATCTAGGAGTGGCACTGCAGTGTCACGCAGGATGTCCCTTCCAAAAAACCCTCCCCAAACAGCACATGACGCAAAGAAAAAAAGAGGCGCAATGAGGTAGCTGTGTGAGTAAGATTAGCGACCCTAGTGGCCGACACAAACACCGGGCCCATCTAGGAGTGGCACTGCAGTGTCACGCAGGATGTCCCTTCCAAAAAACCCTCCCCAATCAGCACATGATGCAAAGAAAAAGAAAAGAAAAAAGAGGTGCAAGATGGAATTATCCTTGGGCCCTCCCACCCACCCTTATGTTGTATAAACAAAACAGGACATGCACACTTTAACCAACCCATCATTTCAGTGACAGGGTCTGCCACACGACTGTGACTGATATGACGGGTTGGTTTGGACCCCCCCCAAAAAAGAAGCAATTAATCTCTCCTTGCACAAACTGGCTCTACAGAGGCAAGATGTCCACCTCATCTTCACCCTCCGATATATCACCGTGTACATCCCCCTCCTCACAGATTATCAATTCGTCCCCACTGGAATCCACCATCTCAGCTCCCTGTGTACTTTGTGGAGGCAATTGCTGCTGGTCAATGTCTCCGCGGAGGAATTGATTATAATTCATTTTAATGAACATCATCTTCTCCACATTTTCTGGATGTAACCTCGTACGCCGATTGCTGACAAGGTGAGCGGCGGCACTAAACACTCTTTCGGAGTACACACTTGTGGGAGGGCAACTTAGGTAGAATAAAGCCAGTTTGTGCAAGGGCCTCCAAATTGCCTCTTTTTCCTGCCAGTATAAGTACGGACTGTGTGACGTGCCTACTTGGATGCGGTCACTCATATAATCCTCCACCATTCTATCAATGTTGAGAGAATCATATGCAGTGACAGTAGACGACATGTCCGTAATCGTTGTCAGGTCCTTCAGTCCGGACCAGATGTCAGCATCAGCAGTCGCTCCAGACTGCCCTGCATCACCGCCAGCGGGTGGGCTCGGAATTCTGAGCCTTTTCCTCGCACCCCCAGTTGCGGGAGAATGTGAAGGAGGAGATGTTGACAGGTCGCGTTCCGCTTGACTTGACAATTTTGTCACCAGCAGGTCTTTCAACCCCAGCAGACCTGTGTCTGCCGGAAAGAGAGATCCAAGGTAGGCTTTAAATCTAGGATCGAGCACGGTGGCCAAAATGTAGTGCTCTGATTTCAACAGATTGACCACCCGTGAATCCTTGTTAAGCGAATTAAGGGCTGCATCCACAAGTCCCACATGCCTAGCGGAATCGCTCCGTGTTAGCTCCTTCTTCAATGCCTCCAGCTTCTTCTGCAAAAGCCTGATGAGGGGAATGACCTGACTCAGGCTGGCAGTGTCTGAACTGACTTCACGTGTGGCAAGTTCAAAGGGCATCAGAACCTTGCACAACGTTGAAATCATTCTCCACTGCACTTGAGACAGGTGCATTCCATCTCCTATATCGTGCTCAATTGTATAGGCTTGAATGGCCTTTTGCTGCTCCTCCAACCTCTGAAGCATATAGAGGGTTGAATTCCACCTCGTTACCACTTCTTGCTTCAGATGATGGCAGGGCAGGTTCAGTAGTTTTTGGTGGTGCTCCAGTCTTCTGTACGTGGTGCCTGTACGCCGAAAGTGTCCCGCAATTTTTCTGGCCACCGACAGCATCTCTTGCACGCCCCTGTCGTTTTTTTAAAAATTCTGCACCACCAAATTCAAGGTATGTGCAAAACATGGGACGTGCTGGAATTTGCCCATATTTAATGCACACACAATATTGCTGGCGTTGTCCGATGCCACAAATCCACAGGAGAGTCCAATTGGGGTAAGCCATTCCGCGATGATCTTCCTCAGTTGCCGTAAGAGGTTTTCAGCTGTGTGCGTATTCTGGAAAGCGGTGATACAAAGCGTAGCCTGCCTAGGAAAGAGTTGGCGTTTGCGAGATGCTGCTACTGGTGCCGCCGCTGCTGTTCTTGCGGCGGGAGTCCATACATCTACCCAGTGGGCTGTCACAGTCATATAGTCCTGACCCTGCCCTGCTCCACTTGTCCACATGTCCGTGGTTAAGTGGACATTGGGTACAACTGCATTTTTTAGGACACTGGTGAGTCTTTTTCTGACGTCCGTGTACATTCTCGGTATCGCCTGCCTAGAGAAGTGGAACCTAGATGGTATTTGGTAACGGGGGCACACTGCCTCAATAAATTGTCTAGTTCCCTGTGAACTAACGGCGGATACCGGACGCACGTCTAACACCAACATAGTTGTCAAGGACTCAGTTATCCGCTTTGCAGTAGGATGACTGCTGTGATATTTCATCTTCCTCGCAAAGGACTGTTGAACAGTCAATTGCTTACTGGAAGTAGTACAAGTGGGCTTACGACTTCCCCTCTGGGATGACCATCGACTCCCAGCGGCAACAACAGCAGCGCCAGCAGCAGTAGGCGTTACACGCAAGGATGCATCGGAGGAATCCCAGGCAGGAGAGGACTCGTCAGACTTGCCAGTGACATGGCCTGCAGGACTATTGGTATTCCTGGGGAAGGAGGAAATTGACACTGAGGGAGTTGGTGGGGTGGTTTGCGTGAGCTTGGTTACAAGAGGAAGGGATTTACTGGTCAGTGGACTGCTTCCGCTGTCACCCAAAGTTTTTGAACTTGTCACTGACTTATTATGAATGCGCTGCAGGTGACGTATAAGGGAGGATGTTCCGAGGTGGTTAACGTCCTTACCCCTACTTATTACAGCTTGACAAAGGGAACACACGGCTTGACACCTGTTGTCCGCATTTCTGGTGAAATACCTCCACACCGAAGAGCTGATTTTTTTGGTATTTTCACCTGGCATGTCAACGGCCATATTCCTCCCACGGACAACAGGTGTCTCCCCGGGTGCCTGACTTAAACAAACCACCTCACCATCAGAATCCTTCTGGTCAATTTCCTCCCCAGCGCCAGCAACACCCATATCCTCCTCATCCTGGTGTACTTCAACACTGACATCTTCAATCTGACTATCAGGAACTGGACTGCGGGTGCTCCTTCCAGCACTTGCAGGGGGCATGCAAATAGTGGAAGGCGCATGCTCTTCACGTCCAGTGTTGGGAAGGTCAGGCATCGCAACCGACACAATTGGACTCTCCTTGTGGATTTGGGATTTCAAAGAACGCACAGTTCTTTGCGGTGCTTTTGCCAGCTTGAGTCTTTTCAGTTTTCTAGCGAGAGGCTGAGTGCTTCCATCCTCATGTGAAGCTGAACCACTAGCCATGAACATAGGCCAGGGCCTCAGCCGTTCCTTGCCACTCCGTGTGGTAAATGGCATATTGGCAAGTTTACGCTTCTCCTCCGACAATTTTATTTTAGGTTTTGGAGTCCTTTTTTTTCTGATATTTGGTGTTTTGGATTTGACATGCTCTGTACTATGACATTGGGCATCGGCCTTGGCAGACGACGTTGCTGGCATTTCATCGTCTCGGCCATGACTAGTGGCAGCAGCTTCAGCACGAGGTGGAAGTGGATCTTGATCTTTCCCTAATTTTGGAACCTCAACTTTTTTGTTCTCCATATTTTATAGGCAGAACTAAAAGGCACCTCAGGTAAACAATGGAGATGGATGGATTGGATACTAGTATACAATTATGGACGGACTGCCACGGTTAGGTGGTATAAAAAAACCACGGTTAGGTGGTATATATTGTAATACAATTATGGATGGACGGACTGCCTGCCGAGTGCCGACACAGAGGTAGCCACAGCCGTGAACTACCGCACTGTACACTGGTTGATAAAGAGATAGTAGTATACTCGTAACAACTAGTATGACTGACTATGACGGTATAAAGAATGAAAAAAAAACCACGGTTAGGTGGTATATATTGTAATACAATTATGGATGGACGGACTGCCTGCCGAGTTCCGACACAGAGGTAGCCACAGCCGTGAACTACCGCACTGTACACTGGTTGATAAAGAGATAGTAGTATACTCGTAACAACTAGTATGACTGACTATGACGGTATAAAGAATGAAAAAAAAACCACGGTTAGGTGGTATATATTATAATACAATTATGGATGGACGGACTGCCTGCCGAGTGCCGACACAGAGGTAGCCACAGCCGTGAACTACCGCACTGTACACTGGTTGATAAAGAGATAGTAGTATACTCGTAACAACTAGTATGACTGACTATGACGGTATAAAGAATGAAAAAAAAACCACGGTTAGGTGGTATATATTATAATACAATTATGGATGGACGGACTGCCTGCCGACTGCCGACACAGAGGTAGCCACAGCCGTGAACTACCGCACTGTACACTGGTTGATAAAGAGATAGTAGTATACTCGTAACAACTAGTATGACACTATGACGGTATAAAGAATGAAAAAAAAACCACGGTTAGGTGGTATATATTATAATACAATTATGGATGGACGGACTGCCTGCCGACTGCCGACACAGAGGTAGCCACAGCCGTGAACTACCGCACTGTACACTGGTTGATAAAGAGATAGTAGTATACTCGTAACAACTAGTATGACACTATGACGGTATAAAGAATGAAAAAAAAACCACGGTTAGGTGGTATATATTATAATAATACAATTATGGATGGACGGACTGCCTGCCGACTGCCGACACAGAGGTAGCCACAGCCGTGAACTACCGCACTGTACACTGGTTGATAAAGAGATAGTAGTATACTCGTAACAACTAGTATGACTATGACGACGGTATAAAGAACGAAAAAAAAATACCACGGTTAGGTGGTATATAATTATACAATTATGGATGGACGGACTGCCTGCCGAGTGCCGACTGCCGACACAGAGGTAGCCACAGCCGTGAACTACCGCACTGTACTGTGTCTGCTGCTAATATAGACTGGTTGATAAAGAGATAGTATACAACAATATACTACTATACTGGTGGTCAGGCACTGGTCACCACTAGTCACACTGGCAGTGGCACTCCTGCAGCAAAAGTGTGCACTGTTTAATTTTAAATTAATATAATATTATGTACTCCTGGCTCCTGCTATAACAACCTGCAGTGCTCCCCAGTCTCCCCCACAATTATTATAAGCTTTTATACATTGATGTGCAGCACACTGGGCTGAGCTGAGTGCACACAGACTGAGTCACACTGTGTGACTGCTGTGTATCGTTTTTTTCAG
The DNA here is from genome assembly GCF_028390025.1 of Pseudophryne corroboree. Classification (NCBI taxonomy): domain Eukaryota; kingdom Metazoa; phylum Chordata; class Amphibia; order Anura; family Myobatrachidae; genus Pseudophryne; species Pseudophryne corroboree. The sequence goes on along the minus strand of NC_086452.1, from coordinate 462,516,520 downwards.
GCAGAGAACGGATATAGCAGAGAACGGATATATTAAATAAAAGTTAACTTAACAACAACTGCACTGGTCACTGTGGTAAACTCTGTCTGCACAATCTCTCTCTCTCTCTCTCTCTCTTCTAATCTATTCTAATGGAGAGGACGCCAGCCACGTCCTCTCCCTATCAATCTCAATGCACGTGTGAAAATGGCGGCGACGCGCGGCTCCTTATATAGAATCCGAGTCTCGCGAGAATCCGACAGCGTCATGATGACGTTCGGGCGCGCTCGGGTTAACCGAGCAAGGCGGGAAGATCCGAGTCGCTCGGACCCGTGAAAAAAAAAGTGAAGTTCGTGCGGGTTCGGATTCAAAGAAACCGAACCCGCTCATCTCTAATTTTGATGGGAAATTGTTGCAAAATACAGTATCAGATTTATTATGGCTGCAATAAGTGGCGATATAAAATCTTTGTCATTGCAGCATAATAGTAAATAGGGGCTTGTAAACGATCTAGTCACGGCTGAATGTAACGGACACATTTCAGGAATTCATTGTTTTTAATGATCTATATATTGTCGTGAATGCGATGTTTGCTGTGCATGTTCCCTAGAAGCAGCGTGTAAATACCGCCCCTTTCCAGTTTTGGCGCGAAGCGCTGCGGCCGAGCCGCCCTGGCGACACTTGTTTTGACGAGAGGGGCCATGTGATGAATAGGCCCCTAATAGCTTGTCTTGGAAATAGTGAGCGGTAACGCGGCGCCTTCAGCTATGAGACAGCGTTTCCCTGTAAGAAAGTGCTGTGATAAGCAGCCGGTTACAATAACAAATTCTAGACCTGAAATGAAATCTTACAGATGCTTTTGCCCTCCCAGACCTGTCTTCAAAGCTGCTTTTTGTTTATTAAATTTGTTTCCTGCTGTAGTTAGATAAGCAAATACATAATTCTTCAGCTGCTGCCTGTGAATCTTTGTGCAATAAAATCCGGTTTATGGGAAAAGGATGATTGTCACTAGTCTTTATTGCTGGTAAATGAAATATAAATCACATATTACTGACGCTGTATAACTTACTGCGCAGATGTAGTGTGATACGGTGGGACGCCAGGCTGCGTTAGATGACACCAGCCACTAGACAGTGATGAAATGAACCTGTTCCCTGGACCTTCCTGTCATCCTTAGGTACCTGACTGAATAAACGGCTTGTCATAAAACTGGAATTTGGGATGCAAACATTGGATCCTTCATTATCGCCACCTCATATGTTCTATGATCCGTGACATACGAGAACAATCCCGTGTGACATGAATGTTGTATATACACGTCTGTGATGGGAAATTGGATCATGTTGACTTGACATTATTTATGATCATTTCTGTATATAGCATCACACACAGGTGGTCATTCCAAGTTGTTTGCTAGCTGCATTTGTTCGCAGTGCAGCGATTGGGCAAAAAAAATGGAAGTTATGCGTATGCGGTGCATGCGCGACGTACGGGCACAACGAATGATGCAGTTTTGCACAGGGTCTAGCGATGCATTTCAGTCGCACTACTTGCCGCAGAGTGATTGACATGAAGTGGGCGTTTCTGGGTGGCAACTGACCGTTTTCAGGGAGTGCTCGGAAAAAGGCAGGCGTGTCTGGGCTAAAGCTGGGCGGGTGTGTGACGTCAAATCCGGAACTGAACAGTCTGAAGTGATCGTAAGCGCTGAGTTGGTTTTGAGCTACTCAGAAACTGCACAAAAAAACTTTGTAGCCGCTCTGCGATCCTTTCGTTCGCACTTCTGCTAAGCTAAAATACACTCCCAGTGGGCGGCGGCATAGCGTTTGCACGGCTGCTAAAAACTGCTAGCGAGTGATCAACTCGGAATGACCACCACAGTGCTGAACAGAGAATACTAGCATCTGCCTCCGTCCCTGCCCCAGTGGAGTATTATAGGTCTAATGTTTCTATTTGTGAAATGGAGAAAAGCTCCATTTCTGGTGAAAGTTCTCTCCATCAAAGGGTCACTATTGATGATTGGCGGCTGGGAATAAAACTTGCCGGATCTCGGTTATGATGGCAAGAGAAAATTAATTTAAAAAGTGACGTATTATTTCAATAAAGCATATTTTTCAATTAGCTAACTAAGGGCCAAATTCATGTAAGTAAAAGAATTGCTCAGCCGCAGGGAAGCAACTGTGCAATTCCATGTAAGTAAAATTCTGTAAGATATAGAAGCCTGATTGCCAGAACACAGTGTTGTACCTGAGGACGCAGCCCCGGATCACCACCGCGACCATCGTTACCACTGGTCCTGATTCGCAATGTTTCCAATTCCAGGCCGTGGTCAGCCCATGTAAGCTTACTCGGATCTGGACATGCGGGTCCAGTAAGTTGGCATCTGACACACAGACCCTGGACCCACCCATGCCCCTGTTTTGAAGAATGGTGCTGGATGCCACCCCCCACTTTTTGCCCCCCACCCAACGCTGCAGTGTGGCAATCATGCTGCAGCAGACTGGTGTCTGTAAGCGATATTGCAAGACCCATTCCCATAACCATCAGATTTGTATGTAAACCATCAGGTTTACCTGCCCAGGAGATATTCCATTGTGACAATATTGTATCTTATTGGGGGGGTGATACAGGTGACTGGCATTTGGGAATCCCAACAGGGGTCTGGTTAGGGTCGGGATGACCATTGACCATCGATGATTCATAATCATCAGTGGTTTTTGGCTGATGTAGATTACTTTTGCCATCGATGAGGGAGAACCAGATGGCATAACCAAATTTTATTTTATTTTTTTTAAGTTAGGTGCTGGGACACTGAGCATAACTCCGCCCCCTGATGCTTGTGAAGCTACACCCCTGGGCCCTGATTGGCCCACAGCTCACTCAATACTAAAGTAGGGGGTAACCATCGATGGGTGAAACCATTGATGGTTCCCTTACAGATGGTAACCATCGGTGGGTTATCCCTAGGTCTGGTAGGGATATTTACCTTTCCCCTACCCCCATAACCCCCCTGCAAAGCAGCCTAACCCTAACATTGAACAACTTATTTAAGTCCTGTCATTGGTGGCAGAAGATTTGTCTATACCTGCTAGAAGATCCTGGGCATTGTCCCCTGACCACAGGGGGTTACCTGTAAAACATGAATATTGGTGTATACTGTATGTCTCATATATGCGAAGGGGACTCAATGGGCATTTATTTTGCTTTATTGAATAACCTCTGACCTGTGATCTGCCGCAGCCATCATAACATGGACAGTTCTGTCTGGCTACTAGGTAACAGTACAGGTTCCATGGTGAGATCCTATATTTGTGCAGGGAAGTGTAAGTACATAAATAGTGTACAACCCCCTTAATCATTTGTAGAATATTTCTCATTAGTTATTGTGCGTCTTATTCTTATATCCCACCCGGTATAATAAATACTAAAGTCACGGATATTCCCTATTGTTTGATTATCCTTCATTTATTTTTCTTTTGCACCTCAATATAATCTTTTTACTTTTAGAGTGAGTGAACGTTCCAATAAATTGCAGCAGAAAACTAGAAATAGGTTTAATTGTATTTGTGGTCACACCGGCTGATTCCTGCCAGGGAGATATTACTCTGTATAGTGTCTGCCACACCAGCCTGTTACCGTCTTACCATACAGCTGAATGTTACATTGTGGCTGCTATAACAAAGAGATGACAAACGCATTAAATTCCTGACTTTAGCAGAACTATCCCTGGGGGTTTATTTACTAATATTCGTGTTTTTGCAGTTTTTAAGGGTGTTTGAACTCGAATGGTATCGGGTGCATTTTACTGCAACTTTTTGAATCCTGATACGGTTATTCACTAAGCTGCCGAGTTTTGCACAATCGTTTTTTCCGATATCGATGTGATTCGTAATATCAGGCAGTGTTTTACGGGAGTGATGAGTAAGACACTGCCTGACAAAACACAAGGAATCCCGGCCGGATCTGTGAGATCCGTGCAGGGCTTCATTGTGTACCTTAAAAAGTTGATTAAAGTCTTAAAAAATCTGAAAAAAATTGCGTGGGGTCCCCCCTCCTAAGCATAACCATCCTCGGGCTCTTTGAGCCGGTCCTGGTTGAAAAAATATGGTGAAAAAAATGACAGGGGTTCCCCCATATTAAATCAACCAGCACCGGGCTCTGCGCCTGGTCCTGGTTCCAAAAATATGGGGGACAAAAAGCATAGGGGTCCCCCGTATTTTTAAAACCAGCACCGGGCTCCACTAGTCAGAGAGATAATGCCACAGCCGGGGGACACTTTGATATCGGTCCCTGCGGCCGTGCCATTAAAACCCCAACTAGTCACCCCTGGCCGGGGTACCCTGGAGGAGTGGGGACCCCTTCATTCAAGGGGTCCCCCCCTCCAGCCACCCAAGGGCCAGGGGTGAAGCCCGAGGCTGTCCCCCCCATCCAAGGGCGGCGGATGGGGGGCTGATAGCCTTGTGAGAAATTGTGAATATTGTTTTTAGTAGCAGTACTACAAGTCCCAGCAAGCCTCCCCGCATGCTGGTACTTGGAGAACCACAAGTACCAGCATGCGGTGGAAAACCGGGCCCGCTGGTACCTGTAGTACTACTACTAAAAAAAATACCCCAATAAAAACAGGACACACACACACGTGACAGTACAACTTTATAACATACATGCACACCAACATACACACATACTTACCTATGTTCCCACGAGGCTCGGTCCTCTTCTCCATGTAGAATCCTAGGGGTACCTGTGAAAAAAATTATACTCACATAATCCAGTGTACCTTCTGTTCTTTGTACAATCCACGTACTTGGCAAAATAATAAAATGGAAACCCGACCACGCACTGAAAGGGGCCCCATGTTTACACATGGGACCCCTTTCCCTGACTGCCAGGGCCCCCCCTGACTCCTGTCAAAGAGGGTCCCTTCAGCCAATCAGGGAGCGCCACGTCGTGGCACTCTCCTGATTGGCTGTGTGCTCCTGTAGTGTCTGTCAGGCAGCACACGGCACAGATACAATGTAGCGCCTATGCGCTCCATTGTAGCCAATGGTGGGAACTTTGCGGTCAGCGGTGAGGTTACTTTCGGTCAACCGCTGACCGCAAAGTTCCCACCATTGGCTACAATGGAGCGCATAGGCGCTACATTGTATCTGTGCCGTGTGCTGCCTGACAGACACTACAGGAGCACACAGCCAATCAGGAGAGTGCCACGACGTGGCGCTCCCTGATTGGCTGAAGGGACCCTCTTTGACAGGAGTCAGGGGGGGCCCTGGCAGTCAGGGAAAGGGGTCCCATGTGTAAACATGGGGCCCCTTTCAGTGCGTGGTCGGGTTTCCGTTTTATTATTTTGCCAAGTACGTGGATTATACAAAGAACAGAAGGTACACTGGATTATGTGAGTATAATTTTTTTCACAGGTACCCCTAGGATTCTACATGGAGAAGAGGACCGAGCCTCGTGGGAACATAGGTAAGTATGTGTGTATGTTGGTGTGCGTGTATGTAATAAAGTTGTACTGTCCCAGTGTGTGTGTCCTGTTTTTATTGGGGTATTTTTTTAGTAGTAGTACTACAGGTACCAGCGGGCCCGGTTTTCCACCACATGCTGGTACTTGTGGTTCTCCAAGTACCAGCATGGGGGGAGGCTTGCTGGGACTTGTAGTACTGCTACAAAAAACAATATTCACAATTTCTCACAAGGCTATCAGCCCCCATCCGCCGCCCTTGGATGGGGGGGACAGCCTCGGGCTTCACCCCTGGCCCTTGGGTGGCTGGAGGGGGGGACCCCTTGATTGAAGGGGTCCCCACTCCTCCAGGGTACCCCGGCCAGGGGTGACTTGTTGGGGTTTTAATGGCACGGCCGCAGGGACCGATATCAAAGTGTCCCCCGGCTGTGGCATTATCTCCTCAGCTAGTGGAGCCCGGTGCTGGTTTCAAAAATACGGGGGACCCCTACGCTTTTTGTCCCCCGTATTTTTGGAACCAGGACCAGGCGCAGAGCCCGGTGCTGGTTGATTAAATATGGGAGAACCCCTGTCATTTTTTTCACCATATTTTTTCAACCAGGACCGGCTCAAAGAGCCCGAGGCTGGTTATGCCTAGGAGGGGGGACCCCACGCAATTTTTTTTTCAGATTTTACACTAAACAGACCCTTTCCCATAGATAACCATGCACAGATATCACTGATCCGTGCATGGTTATCCAAACTCGTCTGGAAAAAGCAGGTCTATTTTATTGCTGCTTTTTTTAACGAATCGAAAAAAAACAGACCCGCACTTGAGCACTCAGAAACTAACACCCAAATACGAATGAATAGTGAATGCCCGTATTCTATGAAATAACAGCCGTGTTTGACCGATGGTCTATTCATTCGTATTTCTGAACGTTGTCATTCAAACCATTACGAATAGTCCAAACACTGCCGAGATTGGTGCTTAGTGAATTCCCGGATTGGGACTTAGAAAAAAAAACACAAATCGGCCAAACTCGGATTTTTAGTAAATACTGGCCCTGGTTTCTGTATTTTCATTGTACTGATAAGAATACGGCAGCACCTAGAACCCCTTCGTCGAGTGGACCTTTCCCATAATGCACTGGGTCAACGTCACCATCTATTTAGAATAGTAACCTGTGGCAAAGCGTGGTGAGTAAAGGAGCCCATAAGGGTACAATGGAGCCTAAATAAAACAAAATAACCTACAACAAACGTAGATTGGCGAAAAAGGAAAATGCTGAAAGGGCAGAAGAGAACTTCCGCCCTCACCTGATGTCACATCCGGGTCCTTTCCATGAAGGGTAAAAAGATTCAACCATAAGAATACCAGGTGGTCACATGGGCACCTCTGGTAATGTACAGTATGGAGGGCACACAGATCCCGCTGTTTGGGTTGCATTTGGCCAAACTGGACAAGATACAGCTTGGAGTATGGGCTGAGCTCCAAAAATTCATCTGATGCGCCAGAGGCTGGTGTTGTATATTATTGGCGCCCACGCAGAACGGCCAATAGAGGCTGTTAGGTCATCCTCTTTTGACACCATGGGGGAGTTGTATCAAACCTTGGAGAGGGTTAAAGTGGAGTGAGATAAAGTAACAAACAATCAGCTCCTGTCATTTTCCAAACACAGCTTGCAACATGGCAGTTAGTAGCTGATTGGCTGGTACTTTATTTGATACATCTCTCCAAAGTCTCATAATGATTTTATTAGTCTTCATTGTGTTATCGGTCATGGCGTTAGTTTGGGGTCAACCATACAGAGATATTGGGCTTCTTGTGGGTGTGAAGAGAATTCTATGCAACCTGCAAAAGTTTGAGAAACTGGGATCACAAATGATCCCCAACTCATGTGGGATAATGACGCCAACGTACAGTGGGCCTGGGTGGCTATAAAGTGATTTTAGAAAACGCTTTGCGTGTCGGCCTTGGTGCGTAAGTATAGAAGTAATCTGATGGTACGTGTGTGATGGTTTAACAGAGGAGGAATTCAGTATACATAACGTTTCCTATCACTCCTCGCTGCTGGTGGGGGGGACACAGTCTCCATATCCTCTCTCCATCATCAGATATTTAGACGCAGTGTTTTACATATTGTCATCAATTCCATCTGTCCTGAGCACATAAAGCCTCACTCAGTCTCCCCAGCCACAGACAGATAATCTTCTGTCATGTAGAAACCATTTACAGTCCGATACAACGACTATGAATTATCAGCTGGATGGCAGAAGAGACGCGGTGTACTGAGGGACCCAGTCTCATCTTTAACCCCATCACGGCCACAATGGTCTCGGCCTATCTCCCTGGGTAATCTCCTAAAGGGACTTGGAGATATTTGCACGTAATCACTACTCACACAATCACACAGCTCTTCAGGGCTCTTAGCGTCTATTACAGAAGCGGAGAGGAGCCAAATCTCAAAATCGCCAAAGCACCAGAGAAAAGCTCTTTCTTCACTACCCTCAGTTTAGGAATCATTCGCATTACAATAACCAGCAACGGGGACAAAGAGCCGGAGAGGTTTTGCTGGATCCCTTCAGGCTCCATCACTAAGGGCATGATCTAATGTTAGCCGTGCATGTGTAGGCAGGGTTGGACTGGCCCACAAGGGCACAGGGGAAACCATCGGTGGGTCCCACCACCTGGGGGACCCTCCTCCGCCTCTTTTAGTGATAAGGTTCTAGATTGTACACTTATTATATATTGTGCATATGTTACATTATAGGGAGTCATTCCGACCCGATCGCTTGCTGCAGTTTCTCACAGCGCAGCGACGGGGTCGGAACTGCGCATACGCTGGCGCCGCAGTGCGCGGGTGCATGGCAGCCATCGTTGCCTAGCGATCGCCTCTGAGGCAGAGGCGGGAGGGGCTGGACAGTGGCGTTAAGCCGCCGTTTAGGGGGCACGGTCCGGCAAATGCAGGCGTGGCCAGACCATTGGGGGGGGCGGGCCACGGCGGCTGCGTGACGTCACATGCAGCCGCTGTGGGCCGGGGAGCGACGAGTAGCTCCCAGCCAGCACACTAAAGCTGCGCTGGTTGGGAGAGTGCAAAGGCATCGCCGCCGTGCGATGCCTTTGCACTTCTGCAGGAGGGGGGGCGGAACTGACATGCGGGGCAGGATAGCCCTGTGCTGGGCGTCCCCCCGCATGTCAGTGTGAATGATCGTAGCTGTGCTAAATTTAGCACAGCTACGATCAACTCTGAATGACCCCCATACTGCACAGGTCTGTGGTGTATTTTCTACAGTCCATTTTCAGGTGTATTATGAGCATGCAGTCACAGTATTTACTGTATATATTTATGAAGGGTCCCAGACCATGTACTCGCTAATAGTTAGCCAAGCCTCTGTGGTGACTGGCCACACCCCTATGCAGAGCCGGCCTTAGGCATAGGCAAACTAGGCAAATGCCTAGGGCATTTGATATGCTTAGGGGCACCAGCAGTTTCTGCTGATTAAAATGATATGTGGAATGCCTATATTCTGTGTGTAACTGAGGCTGTATCTGCATACGAAATGCTACGTTGCAGGGTATTCCTGGAAATCACTGTAATGTAGCATTTCGCATGCAGATACAGCCGCAGTCGCACACAGAATATAGGCATGCTGCATATCATTTTAATCAGCAGAAGCTGCTTGTGCAGCCTAGCCACATAGTAATGCAAATAAGATGCATTTTCATAAACAAAAGGCGCCCGAGGTTAGCAGAGCTGCCAGCTGACTCATGCCAGGCATCTCTTGCAGAACTAGCGGCGGTGCTAGGGGGCACCAGCCAAAATCTTGCCTAGGGCATCATATTGGTTAGGGCCGGCTCTGCCCCTATGCATGGGTCCCTACCACTGCCTTTATGCCCCAGTTCGAGGCTATGTGTAGGATAGGATATCACTTTTACCCTTTGTCAGCAACGTTAGGCTGCAGGTGACAGGGGTAAATCCTAGCAGAGAAATGTGATTATTGCTGGAGCTCCCACAGCCTGGATAACTGCAGTACAGCGTTCTGTATCGCTGCGATAAGCGGTGTGACAGATTAATAATCTTGCTCTATAATAAATCACTTTTTATGGGGGAAAGGCTGAATCTTCCTTTTATTTATATTATAGCTCCTGTCAGGAAAATCCTGAGAGTTGTCCTGTGGGAAATACAGAATTATTAGAAGGAAGAACTTTTTGTTTCAGAAACAATCATTTATACAGTACATGGATACACTCACTACATGTGTCCTGCGAGGGGGTCATTGATCGAACATATTTGCAGCTATTTCCCCCAAAACCCCCATTTTCAGGGCTTAGCTGCAAATATTAAGGATCCCTCAAATATATGGAGGAGGGACGGCAGCAGATATATCCGATACCTGCTGCGATCCCGCCATTCCCGCCAGCAACCTCATCCCCCATAGGTTTCTGAAGATGGCTACACCTCATTCCTATCCGGAAGTGGGTGCTATGCGTGTGCAGTCAACGAGACCGGCGCATGCATGGAAGCCCCGGTAGGGATGAGCTCTTTTCGGAGCCTCTGTCCCCGTGGGTTTTCATTGATACATGCCACCGATGTGACCGCATTCTGAAGTGCAGTCTTGGGCGCTAATATCACGCTCAGTTCACATCGCAAATGCAAATAATGATAAATGGGCCCCGTAGAACGTAAAATGCATCACCCAAAAAACGGGCATTAAAACAAAAAAGACAAGAAAATAAAACCCTGAAATATGCATTATAAAATTTATAATGGGTAGGTTTTATAGACCAATTGTATGTTATAATGACTGACTTGATAGACCAATTATACATTATAATGGGTAGATTTTATAGACCACTTTGTATCTCACCCCCCTGTTTTATACTACGTTCAAGCAATAGTCAGTCTCAACAGCCAAATCCTACATCGGTTCTGGGATGTGGGTGACATTACAGTGCGCTGCTAATTTCTAGCGACGCAATTATAGTCTTGCGCTTTTGTCTACAGTGTTCAGTCCCAGTCACAGGTGGTCATTCCGAATTGTTCGCTTGCTAGCTGTTTTTAGCAGCCGTGCAAACGCTATGCCGCCTCCCACTGGGAGTGTATTTTAGCTTAGCAGAAGTGCGAACGAAAGGATCGCAGAGCGGCGGCAAAGATTTTTTGTGCAGTTTTAGAGTAGCTCAAAACCTATTCAGCGCTTGTGATCACTTCAGACTGTTCAGTTCTTGTTTTGACGTCACGAACACGCCCTGCGTTCGCCCAGCCTGCGTTTTTCCTGGCACGCCTGCATTTTTCCGAACACTCCCTGAAAACGGTCAGTTGACACCCAGAAATGCCCTCTTCGGCCAGCAGAGCAACTGAAAAGCTTCGGTAGACCTTGTGTGAAACTACATCATTCGTTGAATTTGTATGACGCGCGTGCGCATTGCGCCGCATACGCATGCGCAGAAGTGCCATTTTTTTGCCTTATCGCGGCACAGCGAACGAATGCAGCTAGTGATCAACTTGGAATGACCCCCACAGAGCTATAGCTCCCCTCACATCTTTAGACCAGTGTCATAATGGGATCCGTTGTAGGCCTAAAACTAAGACTGTGGTCACCTTGCGTTGCTAAATCTTCCATTCTGCGCAGCACTTTCTACAATGCAAGTCTGTCCGGTTCTCAGTCACTCTCTGCCTTCTGTGTTGGAGAAGCTCCATCCTCCTGACAGTAGACGCTCGCTGCAGAGAAGAACCAGAGACGATGATTGATGTAGACACACTCCAGTTATATCATGTATAATGTTCCGCTGAGCAATTCAGATATATTAATGTCAGAGGGACTTTATTTGCTCTCCGGTAATGCTGCTCAAGTAGAAAATGGTTTATTTATTTCGCGCTAAAAAGGGATCTGTAAGCAAAGAGATGTTGGGCTTTTTCTAATTATGATTGCGTATAATAATTGAGTGTATGCTGAATGGAATATTAGTTTGCATCCTACCAAACCATCCACTGTGATAGCTGCAGATGGCTACACTTCACCCAGCCCCCCACTTCTACATCCGTGCTCCAGGAGATGTGGGCTGGTAGGGGACACTGGGAGTAATATTGTAGAGCAGGGTCTGTGCTGCGGAGGTAGATCTCCCCCCAGTATAACAAACTGCTATATAATGTTCCCTCGTATGGTCAGGATGGCCGGGGCTCTGTCTCTCTACTGGGGAGACGGGCTGTGACGGCTTTAACCTTCCATATGATCATTTACTTTTACTGTATGTTTAAAGATCTTTTTGTGGGCACGAAGCTTCTCCCCATTGTGCACAATGCATTAACTGCACACAGGGCAGTAGAGAGCCTAGCTTTGCCCAAGTACTTTTCAGGGGCGTGGCCAAATCAAAGGAGACGTGACCGTGCGCCCTTAGAAAAAATACAGAACAAATTGTATTTTAAGCACCTCCCTGGCCACACTGCAGTGTGCTGGGCAGGGGGAAAAAGCTGCAGCTGCCAGGTAAGGGGGAGGGGGGTTGGGGCCCCCTCTGGCCCTCACAGGGCCCTCCATCAGACCTGGGCCTGGGTAATAATTAGTACCTCTCCTCTCCCCTCTCAGCACCACTAACTGCAGAATAGGGAGAAGAGGACACAGAACACTAATATTAATCTGAGATATGTCTATTGACTACAATCCTGGATGCCTCACTGGATAGAGTTGGACTGGCCCACCGGTGTGCTATCCATAATGAACCCCACTCCCTCCACTTTGGGTCAATAGCTTGGTGGAGCAGGATTATGGGTGAACTTGGGTGCTTGGTTTGTACCGATGGAAATCAACATTAGCGCTCCTGCCAATGAAAGTGGGTGCACCAGCCCCCCCCCCCATCCTCCTTTATAATGGAGCCTTGTCCTTTGCAGTCCTCTCTGACGGTTGGCCAAGTCCTTCTGTAGTGGTTGACCATATCCCTTAAGCTTGGGCCCCTACTACTGCATTCCCTAGTGGCCCCTTCTTATCCCAGCCCAGCACTGTCTGCAACTATTGCTAAATGCCAGCTCCCGGTCTTGTCTTTCGCCTGTTCCCACGGAGCCGATGTGGATGGCTGCATTTTCATTTGTTCAGCCGTTATACTCATTACTGAGGATTGGCATCGTCAGTTTTTTGTATTCGGTTCAGTAAGAGGGAGCAGGTTGAGGCTGACAGCAGAGAAGACTGACTGATGACCAGTGGCGGCCCCGGAGATCTGTGGTTGTGGGTAGAATGATAGTAAAGCAGAATCAATGGACTGTAGTGCGGAACCACGCGTTGTACAGCACTGAGACCCATTCCCCAGGCAGCGCGGCGGTTGTGGCAAAATGTTGGGTGAGCCCGGACAAGGTCAATCATTACTGTGACTAGTCCATGGGCAACCAAAAAGGTAGGGTGGTAATCTACCTTTGACAGCATCTGCTAATTATGTGGGGAAGCATGGTTCACAATGGTTAGCATTTCTGCCTCACAACACTGAGATCCTGAGCTCAATTCCCACCAAGTTTTTATGTGTGGAGTCTGTATGTTTTCCCATTGTATGTGTGGGTGTCCTCTGGGTGCTCCGGTTTCCTCCACAGTCCCAATGCATATCGGTATGTTTATTAATCCTAGTGTATATATGGTAGGGAATATAGATTGTAAACTCCACTGGGGCAGGGACTGACTGACTGAAAATTGTCTGCAAAGTGCTGCAGATTAGGGGCAGATTTACTAAGCCTTGGAGAGAGAAAGTGGAGAAAGATAAAGTACCATCCAATCAGCTCCTAGCTGTCATTTTTAAACACAGCCTGTAACATGTCAGTGAGGAGCTGATTGGCTGGGACTTTATCTCTCTCCAAGGCTTAGTAGCAACATGATGTCCTAGCACTAGTGTTGCAATACTGCTTCGAGTCCTCCAGCCGGTCCGCCACGCTCAACGCTGGGAAGACATTTCATTATTATAACCTGTATTATGAAATATAATAAAATCACAATATATAATGCCTGTGTGCAATAGGTCCAATCCAGTAATAGGGTAAGAACATGAAATTACAGGGGATAGCACTGGCCGTCATCGGAGCACGGTGCAGTGACTGCGCCCCAGTGATCAGACGCAGTCCGCAATCGCAGGCCGCTGGGGGAAGAGTCAGGCTCTGGCCTAGATGAGTCTGTAGGCTGGAAACGACTCTCTCTGCACATTGGGGGTCATTCCGAGTTGTTCGCTCGCAAGCTGCTTTTAGCAGCTTTGCACACGCTAAGCCGCCGCCTACTGGGAGTGAATCTTAGCTTATCAAAATTGCGAACGAAAGATTAGCAGAACTGCGAATAGACACCTCTTAGCAGTTTCTGAGTAGCTCCAGACTTACTCTTCCACTGCGATCAGTTCAGTGCTTGTCGTTACTGGTTTGACGTCACAAACACACCCAGCGTTCGCCCAGACACTCCTCCGTTTCTCCAGCCACTCCCGCGTTTTTCCCAGAAACGGTAGCGTTTTTTCGCACACACCCATAAAACGGCCAGTTTCCGCCCAGAAACACCCACTTCCTGTCAATCACACTCCGATCACCAGAACGAAGAAAAAACCTCGTAATGCCGTGAGTAAAAAACCTAACTGCATAGCAAATTTACTTGGCGCAGTCGCACTGCGGACATTGCGCATGCGCATTAGTGACTAATCGCTCCGTTGCGAGAAAAAAATAACGAGCGAACAACTCGGAATGACCACCCTTGACCTTTCACCTCCCATCTAGTTATGCGGATAATAAAACACGGGAGACATCTACATACAGTACCGTGTTTATTTCACAGTGTACACACGCCTGGCTCGCTGCTCCACCGTCCGCTTAGCTCTGTACAATACACCTGCTTGACAAGTTTGATTTAGTATAATAGCCGTGTCTGGGAAGAAGGCCTGGCTGAGTAAGAGGCGGCAATCAGGCTTTATTTGCAGGGATAAGAATCCCTTTAAACTTAACACAAGCTAATCAAATAAAAGGCTACAAAGCATTTGTAACAGCAGCGAAGCATCCAGAGAGGCTGAGGCTCGGAGATGAGAGCGTCACACTTCACCAGCGCTTACCGGCTACCTTCACAATGATTAACTTTCACACAGGAATGGGGCCTCCAGGAATCCGTCTCAGTTTTCCCAACGCATGCGTCAAAGATAAAAGGGCGAAACACCTGGGTAACAGGCGACCTTCTTATCAGCGCTGTGTCTTGTGATACGCTGATGCCAGACTGCATGCAACCTATTAATTGGATGCAAATATTAAAGGGCAAAATTGTGACGCATTATACTGTATGATTATACCACCGGTATTCATCAATATTCACCTGTCCAGTTATGTGCGGCAGTGTCTTCACCATCTCTTCTTCTCTGCTGGTAGCCTGATTCTGCAGAGGGAAGATCAATGTGTAATGCACATTACAATTAAATAAGCAATATACTGTATGGGGCCCATTTATCAACGAGTGATAAAACTCGTGAATGATAAAACTAGTTGTGTATGATAAATGGTGCTCCAGCCAATCAGCTCCCAACTGTCATTTTTCAAACACATGACAGTTGGGAGCAGAACACACGACAGTTGGGAGCAGAACACATGACAGTTGGGAGCAGAACACAGGACAGTTGGGAGCAGAACACTCGACAGTTGGGAGCCGAACACATGACAGTTGGGAGCAGAACACAGGACAGTTGGGAGCAGAGCACAGGACAGTTGGGAGCAGAACACAAGACAGTTGGGAGGAGAGCACAGGATGGTTGGGAGGAGAGCACAGGATGGTTGGGAGGAGAGCACAGGACGGTTGGGAGCAGAGCACAGGACGGTTGGGAGCAGAGCACAGGACGGTTGAGAGCAGAGCACAGGAGGACGGTTGGGAGCAGAACACAGGACAGTTTTCACTCCAAAACCGAAAATTTGGAATTAAAATCTGAATTCGAACAGTGGGAAGATCCACACTGCGACTCAATTCGATTCGGATCTCCTAAGGAGATCCGAATCAGTTTTTGGTTCAGAACCACAAATATTTTTTTTTTTTTGGGGGGGGGTTTGGATGTCTGCAGAACTGAACCGCACATCTCTACAATGGACACAAACACCGGACCCTGAAATCCATTTACCCATAACCTGTCAGGAGGGGAGTCTCTACCTCACTGCCAGGCCCGGGACTCCGTGTCTTGACTTCACAGCACGGCCTCTAACTGAAGTGCGCTATTGCATTGAGAGGGAAGTCCAGGAGCAGAGCATTCTGTCCCTCGAGGAGAGGGTCATGTTGGGAGGTATGCATTGTATGGTCTGCATATTCTCTTCTCTGCTCCATTAAGACAGGACGTGCCTCTGAACATCTCGCTGTAACAGAGACTGGACTGCATAGTTATAGACACTACAGATATCACTGTGCCACCACCGCTCACTGTATAAGGACCACTGCCACTGTGGAGTCTATATACAGGTGTGTGCTACCCTAAAACATATACTGCATGCACTAAACCCATTAGCTCCTGGCTGGTTCTGCTTGCACCGTTATATGGGCCTAATTCAGACCTGATTGCTCGCTAGCTATTTTTTGCAGCGCTGCTATCAGATAGTCGCCGCCTTTAGGGGAGTGTATGTTTGCTTTGCAAGTGTGTGAACGCATGTGCAGCCGAGCAGTACAAAAAGTTTTGGGCAGTTTTGGAGTAGAGATGTGCAGCGGGCATTTTTCGGGTTTTGTGTTTTGGTTTTGGATTCGGTTCCGCGGTCGTGTTTTGGATTCGGACGCGTTTTGGTAAAAACCTCCCTTAAGAATTTTTGTCGGATTCGGGTGTGTTTTGGATTCGGGTGGGGGTTTTTTCAAAAAACCCTCAAAAATAGCTTAAATCATAGAATTTGGGGGTAAGTTTGATCCTATAGTATTATTAACCTCAATAACCATAATTTCCACTCATTTCCAGTCTATTCTGAACACCTCACACCTCACAATATTATTTTTAGTCCTAAAATTTGCACCAAGGTCGCTGGATGACTAAGCTAAGCGACCCAAGTGGGCGGCACAAACACCTGGCCCATCTAGGAGTGGCACTGCAGTGTCTGACAGGATGGTCGATTTAAAAAATAGTCCCCAAACAGCACATGATGCAAAGAAAAAAAGAGGCACAATGAGGTAGCTGTGTGACTAAGCTAAGCGACACAAGTGGGCGGCACAAACACCTGGCCCATCTGGGAGTGGCACTG
This sequence comes from Pseudophryne corroboree, assembly GCF_028390025.1. Lineage (NCBI taxonomy): Eukaryota > Metazoa > Chordata > Amphibia > Anura > Myobatrachidae > Pseudophryne > Pseudophryne corroboree. The sequence goes on along the minus strand of NC_086452.1, from coordinate 462,499,912 downwards.
CAGTGTCAGACAGGATGGCACTTAAAAAAATAGTCCCCAAACAGCACATGATGCAAAGATAAATAAAAATAAAAAAAGTGGTGCAAGATGGAATTGTCCTTGGGCCCTCCCACCCACCCTTATGTTGTATAAACAGGACATGCACACTTTAACAAACCCATCATTTCAGCAACAGGGTCTGCCACACAACTGTGGCTGAAATGACTGGTTGGTTTGGTCCCCCACCAAAAAAGAAGCAATCAATCTCTCCTTGCACAAACTGGCTCTACAGAGGCAAGATGTCCACCTCCTCCTCATCGTCCGATTCCTCACCCCTTTCACTGTGTACATCCCCCTCCTCACAGAGTATTAATTCGTCCCCTATTGAGCACTGTTCAGGATACTAGAACTGACACGGAGAAGCAAGATACAGCAATGCACTACTGTACTGTACTCAGTGGCGGAACTAGTGAGCGGTGGGCCCAGGTGCGACAAAATGCTTTGCCCCCCCCCCCTCCATCCCATCCAAGTCCACCCTTTCACCCCTGGAGAGGATCTGGTGAGGGGGACCTGCTCAGGGCCAGAGAAATGGATACCTAGCAACAGTGCTGTAACTAGACCTTTTAGTACTGTGTGCAAGAAATGGCATCGGAGCCCCACCCCTGCATGCAAAACAGGGGCAGTGCGCGCCATAGGCGCGCGCAAAAATACATAGGGGCGCAGCGTCGTGGGGTAGGGGTGTGACCACATAATAATACCAATTCATAAAACGGTGCACAGTAGTCTCCATTATTCAAATTATGCCGCACAGTAGCGCCACTACACCAGGTAGAGCCCCTTTTACACCTTACGGCGGACAGATTCCCCTTTTTACACATTACGGCAGACAGCGTCCCCTTTTTACACATTACGGCAGACAGCATCCCCCTTTTTACACATAACGGCAGACAGCATGCCCTTTTTTCACATAGCGGCAGACAGCGTGCACTTTTTACACATAACGGCAGACAGAGTCCCCTTTTTACACATAACGGCAGAAAGCGTGCCCTTGTTACACATAGCGGCAAACAGCGTACACTTTTTACACATAACGGCAGACAGCGTGCCTTTGTTACACATTACAGCAGACAGCATCCCCTTTTTACACATTACAACAGACAGCGTCCCCCTTTTTACACATTACGGCAGACAGTGTCCCCTTTTTACACATTACGGCAGACAGTGTCCCCTTTTTTACACATTACGGCAGACAGCGTCCCCCTTTTTACACATTACGGCAGACAGCGTGCCAATGTTACACATTACGGCAGACAGCGTCCCCCTTTTTACATATCACGGCAGGCAGATTCCCCCTTTTTACACATTACGTCAGGCAGATTCCCCCTTTTTTACACATTACGCAGACAGTCCCCCTTTTTGCACATAAAGAAAGAGAAAGAGAAAGAAAGAAAGAAAGAAAGAAAGAAAGAATGAATTATACTTACCCCCTCCGCTGGCTCAGGGTCCTCGGTGCAGCTTCTGGCAGAGATCCCGGGCAGGAGAGAAGGAGGAGGAGGGAGGTGGAGGAGGGAGCCGCAGCAGCGCTGTGTTATTGGTGGAGGCGCTGCTGCTGCTGTCCCTCTGCTTAACTATAGGCTATTCTCCGCCTCCACCTCCCTCCTCCTCCTTCCCCCCGTACCGCTGCGCTCCTCTCCTCTCTCTTCGGGCGGCTGTGTGCTGCGGGCAGCGGTTGCCCGCAGCACACAGCGGCATGTAATGAGTCAGTTTGAGTCATTCATGCTTTGTGCCCCTGGACAGTTGTGGGCCCCAGTGCAACACACTGGTTGCACTGGCGGTAGTTCCGCCTCTGACTGTACTACTATATACTGGTCACCACAATGCAGCACTAATACTGAGCACAGATATTGAGCACTGTTCAGGATACTAGAACTGACACGGAGCAGCAAGATACAGCAATGGACTACTGTACTGTACTACTATATACTGGTCACCACAATGCAGCACTTATACTGAGCACAGATATTGAGCACTGTTCAGGATACTAGAACTGACACGGAGCAGCAAGATACAGCAATGGACTACTGTACTGTACTACTATATACTGGTCACCACAATGCAGCACTGATACTGAGCACAGATATTGAGCTGATATTTAGCTGATATTGGGCTATTCAGGCAGAGAACGTAGCCACGTCCTCTCCGCTCAATCTACAATGCACGAGTGAAAATGGCGGCGATGCGTGGCTCTTTATATGGAATCTGAATCTCACAAGAATCCGACAGCGGGATGATGACGTTTTGCCTCGTTCGGGTTTTGCGAGTAAGGCGGGAAGAACTGAGGCTGCCTCGGACCCGTGTAAACCACGTAAAGTTCGGGGGGGTTTGGATCTCGACGAATCGAACCCGTTCATCTCTATTTCTGAGTTGCCCAGAACTTACTTAGCGTGCAATCAGGTCTGGATGACCCCCTATGTGCGTACTGCATTAACCCAGTGTTGCCCTGCATTCTGCTATCTGCCAGTGAATAAACCAATAAGCCGGGTTAAGCTTTCTGCTGCATGGACTGACCTCCACCAGTGACACCTATCATCACCAATATAACCCACCTGGCACATTTTATATGACACGACTCGCCTCTGCAGGTGGTTATGGGAGAAAATTGTGGGGGCATTCATTGCGAAGGGTCTAAATACAGGGAATATGAAGGATAACAGTTCAGCTGTGGCCACAAAGTTTGATACATTTCCCCCTTTATGTATTATTTTTGGAAAACTGAAATGATTGCTAATGTTATTATACAATCAGGTGTCTGGAGAGGCAGTATTGTGCTTAGGTGGGGTTTCCAGGTCAGCCAGATGCATGCGGAACGCTGCGCCGGGGAACTGAAATTGTATCAGGTACATTGAAACTGAAACAATAAGAAGTGTTAGGCAGCTATTTGATCGCCGCCCCGGGGACAATATGCAAATAAGCAAATGCATATGTAGTAAATACAGTGCAGCCATGTAATGTCCATATTTAAAACAGCACCCTGGGGGAAAGCTCCGTGTTCTGCATATATCAGAACTAATGTATACTGTCCGTAATAAACCTATTTCACCCAGTGCAGACGATTCAGCAGCTGTATTCCACAATGTTTCAGATTACATTAATCTTGGCCCATTGGGTGAATGCTAAAAGCCAAGAAACTAAAATATATATATATAGAATAGAGTATGTAAATGATTTAGAAGTTGCTCAGTGCCCGCTCCCGGGTCAGTGATATTAAACAATAAAAGTCCTACCTATTAGTTTCCTACAACAGACTTTTGGTGGCACCGTAAATCCTATCTCGGAAGGTGGCACTTCTTATGGTAATTCTCTCATCTCTGATTGGCCCATTGACTAATAGAGCAAGGATTACCATTGGTGGGTGAAACCCTGTCAATCGTTTGATACCATCAAGGTTAACCACTGACGGTGAACATCGATGGCCATCCCTAGTATAGTCTGAGCTTAAACGCTCTAATGATATGGAGGAACGTCATATGAACCTGTGTAATTCCTAGAGAATCCTGTCAACTAGCCAGCACCACACCCTGGGGTCATAGCCAGATTAAGGTGGGGGCGCAGGGCATACTGTACCCCGGGCCCCCCCTTTATCAGGTGCCCTCCAGCCAGAGCACACTGACATTGCTAGATTTCCCTCTTAGGAAAAAACAATGGTTCCCTAATGCACACCGAGTGAAAAATATTACTACATAATAGTCAGATTATACGGAGATCTTGGTTGCGTATATCTGCAGATATAGGGTTAAGCCCCCAGGCCGATCGACGAGGCCTCTCCGTCACTGGGGGTCCCTAATACTAGGTATGGGTCCGGGGTGCAGGACCCCATCATGTCGGCACAGGTCGGCTACCCCAGGTCAGCACACAGGTGAAAATTAATAAGGGTTAATAAGAAGCACAGAAGTGCTATGTAAGTGGTGTGATTAAAATAATACAAAAATATATACAAAGTGATAGGGAAAATCATAAGTGTTAATAAAGTGTTAGGGTGTGCCGACCTGAAGCAGCCCAGCCATACCGACACAGGGGCCACCACACCCCACACCCAAACCATAAATAATTACAAATATGTCTGGGTTGAATTCCCAGTGTAAGGCCACATGGTAATGGCTCCTAGAGCATCTGAGAGCCAGCTTACCTGGAGATACCCCTAGCTTCTCCTATGGCAGTCTAGAGTCCGCAATCCCTCCTAATGCTGACCCATCCATGCCTCTCAATACAATACAAAAAATGGTGAGCTGCTCAATCAGATAGTGATGTCACTCAGGTGCTAAAAGGGAGGGGTAATTCTGTGTAGGAAAAAACAATGGTTCCCTAATGCACACCGAGTGAAAAATATTACTACATAATAGTCAGATTATACGGAGATCTTGGTTGCGTATATATCTGCAGATATGTATTATTTTAATCACACCACCTACATAGCACTTCTGTGCTTCTTATTAACCCTTATTAATTTTCACCTGTGTGCTGACCTGGGGTAGCCGACCTGTGCCGACATGATGGGGTCCTGCACCCCGGACCCATACCTGGTATTAGGGACCCCCAGTGACGGAGAGGCCTTGTCGATCGGCCTGGGGGCTTAACCCTATATCTGCAGATATACGCAACCAAGATCTCCGTATAATCTGACTATTATGTAGTAATATTTTTCACTCGGTGTGCATTAGGGAACCATTGTTTTTTCCTACACAGAATTACCCCTCCCTTTTAGCACCTGAGTGACATCACTATCTGATTTAGCAGCTCACCATTTTTTGTATAGCTTTCCCTCTTATGCAGCAGCAGAACCAGACAGCCAGAATGTGTATAAGTAGTACAGATGCTGCTGCTGCTATTCTTGCATGTCACAAGATAAATGATAGAGTTTATTTTTCTATGTGTAATTTAAGGTTGTTTAAGTTGTCTTTGTTCCACTACAAGAAAATGTTATAAAATAGTTGTCTTTCAATTATGTGGCGCTATAAACAGTGCCCAGTCATTATTAATATGCTTTATGTATTGCTATGTGTATATGTGTATATGTATATAAATATATACATAGGTGTATATACGGTATATATATATGTGTAGATATATATATATATACACAGACATACTAGTTTTACAGACCCAGCATATCAGTGGCGTAACTACTGCCCCCGCAGCCCTCGCGGTGGCTTGGGGGCGAGGGGCTGCGGGGGCGCCACTGACAGAACAGATTGACATGCGGACGAGCGTCCGCATGTCAATCTGCGGTCTCCTCTCCCTCCTTCCCTCCGCTGCTGCATACTGTGTACGGAGGGGCACGGAGCGCACATCGCTCGCCTCTCCTGTGTCCCTCCTGGAGTCCTGGCTCTCCCCCGGCCGGTCTAATAAAGGAAGTGCCGTTCGTGAGCTCTGATTGGCTCACGAACCGGCACTTCCTTTATTAGACCGGCCGGGGGAGAGCCAGGAGGGACATTGGAGAGGCGCGCTATGCGCTCCGTGTCCCTCCAACACAAAGGAGGGGGAGGGGAAGCAGGCACTGGGGGGGCATATACCTGGCACTGGGGGGGCATATACCTGGCACTGGGGGCATATACCTGGCACTGTGGGGGAATATCTGGCACTGGGGGGGCATATACCTGGCACTGGGGGCATATACCTGGCACTGTGGGGGAATATCTGGCACTGGGGGCATATACCTGGCACTGGGGGGGAATATCTGGCACTGGGGGGGGATATCTGGCACTGGGGGGGAAGCAGGCACTGGGGGGGAAGCAGGCACTGTGGGGGAATATCTGGCACTGGGGGGGGGCATATACCTGGCACTGGGGGCATATACCTGGCACTGTGGGGGAAGATCTGGCACTGGGGGCATATACCTGGCACTGTGGGGGAAGATCTGGCACTGGGGGCATATACCTGGCACTGTGGGGGAATATCTGGCACTGGGGGCATATACCTGGCACTGTGGGGGAATATTTGGCACTGGGGGGAGCAGGCACTGAGGGGGCATATGTGGCACTGTGGGGGAATATCTGGCACTGGGGGCATATACCTGGCACTGTGGGGGAATATCTGGCACTGGGTGCATATACCTGGCACTGTGGGGGAATATCTGGCACTGGGAGCATATGTGGCACTGGGAGCACGGCCCTAGCAACAAGCACTACCCCCTAGCAACGAGCATGACACCCAGTGCATGAAACCCCTGGCAACGAGCATGACACCCTGAGCATGAAAACCCTGGCACCGTGCATGGAACCAAGAGCATGAAACCCCTGGCAACGAGCAGGTAATTTAAAAGTAATTGGAAGCCTTACTGTAGAACTTAATGTGTAATGGGCATTACGGTGTGTGGTATACTATATCACGGGCATTGTGTGGTATGTGATATAATGTCTCAAGGTCACTGCAGTGTTTGGCATAATGTATCACGGACATTGCGGTGTGTGTCATAATGTGTCAGGCATTACGGTGCGTTGTATACTATATCACGGGCATTGTGGTATGTGGTATAATGTCTCAGGATCATTGTGGTGTGTGTCATAATGTGTCACAGGCATTGTATGTGCTATAATGTATAACGGGCATTGCGATTCCTGTCATAATGTGTCACAGGCATTACAGTGTGTGGCATAATGTGTCGGGGGCACTATGGTGTGTGCATATTGTGTCATGTGCATTATTGTGTGTGGCATAATGTCTAAGGGCCATTGCAGTATGTGGAATAATGTATACTGGGCATTACTATAAGGAGGAAAAATGACAAATAATGTAAGGGGCATGAATCAGGATTATTTTTCTTTCCTGTGGTGGCCAACGTATGGGCGTGCAGGTTGCAAAACTGGGGTATAAGGTAGTCCTTTCCTGCAATACCACGCCCCTTTACGCGAAGCCACGCCCATGTCAACGAAGCCACACCTCCTTTTTGGCGGCGCGCGCATATTTGTCCCTTTACTACTGCCAATTATGGGGGGGGGGGGGGCCGCCGAAGGATTTTTTGGCTTGGGGGAGAAAAATTTCTAGTTACACCACTGCAGCATATACTGGGTCACCTCAGTCCCCACCCCCGTGCTTGGGTCCACCCGGTTCTGGAAAAAACCCCGTGCAAATCCTGCGTTTGCCACTGGGGGTGGTAGGATACACTGAACCCACTGGTGGTATTAAACAAGGAGGGGTTGTCCCATAGTAGCTCCTTATCTTCAAGCCATATTATTGCAATTTAAAAATCAGTGATAGAACAGACAGGAGCAGCGCATTTTATACAAGAGGAATGGAGTCAAATTAGCATTTAAGTAATTAGTGACAATCTATTTTTTCCAAAGTAGGGACTGTGGCAATTTGCTACATTGACAGGCTAATGCTGGGTCTGTACACAACCAGATACAGCCAGTTTTCTAAACATTTGTCTTGATAGTGAAATACGCCATTACTATTAAGTTTTTTATACAACACAACTCTTCCATACACCAGGTAGAACTTTGCTCGGATGTCTGGAAAAAAAAAATATCATAAAATATGTTCAAGACATCATACAATATATGCGAGGGCACGGGGGAAAGCAGCGAGTAGTTTAAGACGTGAATCCACAATCAGCCAATCAGAAGCAGCGAATTAATGCTTGTCAACTTCATCAGTGTATATTTGCACTGACCCTGATGCATCCGCAATAGATACGACTGTGACTGGCGTTTATATGTCTGCACTGATCTGTTCACACCCTTAGTGTAATGCGAACACACGCCTACTGTAATCAGCTTACATCAAACCTCCTGACGTGGGGCCCTAGGAAACATACTTTAGGACCCCTTTCTCCCTCCAGTTGTCAAAAATAATAATCATCCTAAACATATGTTACAGAGGGAGCCTCGCTCATCTTGGCTTCTCTGCTGCACCTAGGTGCACCAACTTCACCAAGGTTTATTAGCATACGTCTTTCATCTATTGTTCTCAGCTGCAATACAATACAGAGAGAACAATACAGCAGGGGATTAAGTCATTACAGGAGGGGATTAAATCCGACTGCCCTGGCTCAATTAATTCTATTAAAGGCAAATGCAGAACTAATTAGTGTATTTTACGCTACGCAAACTGGCCTAGGTGCAACTCCTCACCCCCTGAGTTTCTCCTTACAAAGTGCAACTGTGTCTTCGCTGAATGGGGGTTATCTGGGAACCACTGGCCTGGATGATAGCGGTTTAGGATTAACTGGAGCTGGTGATTTGGTGCAGCCAGAATGGGTCTCTAATGAGAAGACAGGTCAGCGTTGGCAGGCTCGGAGCTGGCACCAGGTGTTGGTTATGCTCTGTGCAGCCTGCTGGCGCCAGGTGGATGCTGAGGTTGGTGTGGTAGAAGTGTTTGCACTTTATTTGAGTCTTGTTTGGATTAAATATCCTCAGGAGTCTCTGTCACAAACCCCCAGGATCCTGCAGCTGTTCCCGGGGATTTGTGTGCAGCAATTCCATTCTCTCCTGAGCAGTTCAGTAGGAGGATTTGATTGACGTCTATTAACTTGCTATAGCTCACACAGAGCAAACAGTACTTATATAATAATGACTGTTAATAGATAATCATAGAATTCATGAACACATTGTGTTATTTTTTCATGGCTTTATTAGAGATTAAAGACATTCTGATTTGTTAAGAATGTCTCGCTCAGTAACGGCCTGGCGTGGCAATAAATGGGTGTTCGGAGAAGAGGGCAGGGGCTGAGGGGCAGCTTGGCACATGATGCCCCTGTGTGTGGACATAGGCCCTCATTCCAAGTTGATCGCTCGCTAGCAGTTTTTAGCAGCCGTGCAAACGCATAGTCGCCGTCCACGACACATTTTGTGCAGAACAAGACCAGCCCTGTAGTTACTTATTCTGTGCGATGATTGCTGCGACGAGTGACACGGTAATGACATCAGACACCCGCCCAGCAAACGCCTGGCCACGCCTGCGTTTTTCCAAACGCTCCCAGAAAACGGTCAGTTGACACCCAGAAACGCCCACTTCCTGTCAATCTCCCTGCGTCCACCAGCGCGACTGGAAGCGTCGCTAGAACCTGTGCAAAACCACAATGCTCTTTGAACTCGTACGCCGCGCGATGCATACGCATGTGCAGTTTTGCAGTTTTTTTGACTAATCGCTACGCAGCGAACAACGGCAGCTAGTGATCAACTCGGAATGAGGGCCATACTTCAGTGGGCAACCGAGCCGGAGTAAGATTTAAATGACGTGAGCAGTGCAGTGGGTGTGACCAGTGATGTGTGGGTGTGGCCAGAGTGGTGTGGGTGTGACCAGTGTTGTGTGGGTGTGGTCAGTGACATATGGGCGTGTATACCCCTTACATTTATTACCTGTAATGTCTCCCTATATATCTTAAAGTACAATAATTGCAACATTTTGTCAGGGAAATAGGATTGCAATACTTGTTATCATGTTATATGATAATGGGCCTATTTATATGTGGCGTCCTTGAGCTGTAGTCCATCCGCACCATTGATAAGGGGCCTCGGCGGACAGTGTCTATAGAATTTATTGTGTACGTTCCTGCATAGTTACACATAAAAGTTTTGCTTGTAATATAGATTCCCTCAGAGTCCATTGCAGCCGAGCGATAAGATGACACACATACCTAGACGTATGAACGATTGCATGGCTCACACCAAATATTTTATGAGCCTTCCAGGAATTAAAGTACCCAATGCTTGACATAAATAAAATAAAAGCCTCATTTCACTGCATTAAAGAGAAACCGTCCTCGGCACATAAAGCCACGCGCTGTAGTCGCCTTTTCCAATCGTAAATATTTACCTGTCAGACTGCGCAGGTTCTTTATGTTGGTCATCAGAATGGAGGCCGCAAAGGAAATTAAATACACAATATTTAAATGGGTTGGACGGGGTTGGGGGAAGAATAGGTAATTATAGAGCGCTACAGAGGGTTTAGGACCTGCAAGGGGAAGTAAGAAATTTGCAGCAAAAAAGTGATTAGTAATAATGACTAGTGCCAAGAAACCAAACCAAAAATGATTAGGCAACACCGCCAGGGCCGGATAGAAGGCCCCACGGAAACATAGAGAAGACAGTGGTCTCCCTGCCTCCCGAAACCACCTACCCCCTCAACACAAACACACTCACTCCCCTTCTTGTAAAAAAAACAAAAAAAAAAAAACAACACAAAGTGCCATTATTCTGGGCCTAGGGTGCCTAATGGACAATCTTTGGGAGGAATTCAATTGTTTGAAAAGTCAGTTGGGTGTCTGTTTTTTCCCTGTCTATTAGATAGGAAAAAACAGACACCCAACTGACTTTTTAAACAATTGAATACCCCCCCTGTATGTCTTACACATAAAATGAAGACCTTGCAGCTGAGTCAGACAATCTCTCGGCGCAGACGCAAACTGCAAAAAGCGACTTAACGCATCTTAGTTTCCGTACGTCCTATACTTACTTAGTTGGATGCAAATCATCCGGATCTGTCTTTCCGTGAAATAGGATGTTATAGGGATCTGGGCGGTGGTATGCCCCCAATGAGAGGCCGCCATAACCTGTCAGACATGATCTAGACCCCTTTCTGGAGGTTCACAACCGCTGCCCATTCTGATTCTTAAACATATAGGGCCTAAGTTGCACATAATGCTGATATTCGCGCAAATGGTCAATGTCTATAACTGCACCTAAGAAGGTAAAAAGTCGCACAGCGTCTGCATCACACGGTGTGCACGCACAGAGGCACAGCAGCGATTAAGACTCACAGTCTCAGAAATGCGCTGGGCGCTCTTGGGCGGTGACTGGGAGGTGGCCATGCAGACGCACAGAGGGGCACTGTCTTACAGATGTGTTATGGGAGTGTGGGAGTGTGTCGCGTAACTGGTTGTGAACTCAGACGATGAATCGCTCACGCCAGAGACCATGCTCTGACGGAGATTCTGTACTTAGCATGGGGCAGAAGCAGGGTTCGATGGCGCGCCAAATGGTGTCGTCTAAAGAGACCCCAAGCTGCATTGTTGCATCTAGAGAAGCACAGAGTGGGAGTCCCAGTGCTTGCACAGTCAGGCGCAGGCGTGTTTACCACGGGAAGACCTGATACTGGCATCGGCATGTGCGACTACGGCAGAGGACGCTAAATTGACCACGGCGGTGTGCGACTCAGAATCGGCCAGAACGTTTGGATGGACGCCGTAGTTGCAGAAGTCAAGTACAAATAAAAATCATCTTTAATGTTTAAAGCCAATGCATTTCCATCAGCAGCTGGCTATTACGCGACAGGTGCCATGTGACTCGCTGTAACGGTTAATGTTCTCCGTGCCCTCGCAGAAATTGCCTGTTTGACTCTTGGACAGATTTTGAAGTGATCCTCAGAGAACGTTGTCCTTTCCATGGCCCTGTCTGGGGAGCCATCTTCTTTTCTTAGCACGGCGTAGTGTAAAAATGCTCAGCAGATATGGAGGCATAAGGAATCACCTGCTGCGTGCCGTAGTGTCTTGTCACAACTGTGATGCATCTGGCGTCTCTTCTACGTATCATTATGGAGAGAGTTTAAAGCAGCAAAACTGCATTGAAGGTGTATTCATTCTACTTAAATAGAGGTTTGCATGTCTCAGTTTTCTCAGCTGTCCTGCAAATCTTTATCTCCTTTTCAAAATCTCTCTGGTGAACCAGAGGAAGGCACATAAGCTCTCTGCATGTCATGTGATAGAAGAGGGGGTAGAAGTGGGGGGAGGACTGTACAGTACACAAAGCAGAAATAGCTCAAAGTGTGTTGTCTTGTGATAGACCTCTCTGATCTCGACATCGTGTGACTGTGGTTTACATGGTAGTTGCACTGCAGGTGGGGCAGATGTAACATGTGCAGAGAGAGTTAGATTTGGGTGGGTTATATTGTTTCTGTGCAGGGTAAATACTGGCTGCTTTATTTTTACACTGCAATTTAGATTTCAGTTTGAACACTCCCCACCCAACTCTAACTCTCTCTGCACATGTTACTTCTGCCCCACCTACAGTGCAACATGATCTTGACCAATTGCTAACTTTTTTGGTTTGCTAACAAACCTGAATAACCCTTTTAAATTGGGTGTGGATCATCAAATCGACAGTGTCTAGGTCGACAATGTTTAGGTCAACCACTATAGGTCGACAGTCATTAGGTCGACATGCGCTAGGTCGACAGGTCAAAAGGTCGACATGAGTTTTCCATGTTTTTTGGTGTCGTTTTCTCCGTACAGTGACCGGGAAGCCCAATTAGTGCACCGTGTCCCCTCGCATGGCCCGCTTCGCTCGCCATGCTTCGCTCGGCACAGATTACCGCTCCAATCGTAGTCCACGTGGATCGTTAAGTATGAAAAAGTTCAGAAAAAGAAAAAATGTGAAAAACTCAGGTCGACCTTTTGACCTGTCGACCTAGCACATGTCGACCTTCAGACCCTGTCGACCTAGTGACTGTCGACCTATAGTGGTCGACCTAAACATTGCCGACCTAGACAGTGTCGATCTTCAGACCGGATCCCTTTAAATTTACCATACACGTTAACTATGAATGACTGTGTCCAAACTACCATTCTGGGGTCATTTTATACAGAACAATCAGTAACAATAGAGAGACTTCAATTAGATGGGAAACGTGCGCTGATGACTGTCCCAAGTCTTAAAGATTCATTCCAGAAACTAATGTATTTGTCCCTAAATATCTCTTATTAGGATACTTTATAAGTTAATATTTAAGGAGGAATTTTTCTAAGGCACAAAAAAAAAAAATACATTTTGGATTGATATTCAGTAGCTTGAAGTGGACAATGGTTCTTCACTGTCCGTCCAGACTGTATGAGCAGTGACCCCGTTAGATCTGCCGGCTCAGCAGACATGTGTCCAATACTAGTAAAATGGATCTGACATATGCTGGGTAACCCCAGCCAGCCTCCGCTCTACCCCAAACTGCCCCCTCCCTGCCTCATCCCCTCCTGTTACAATCACTGGTCCTCTTGCCATCACCTGGTGATCTGCTCCTGACTCCATCTCTGCCATGTGAGCCGCCAAGGAAGGAGGGGGGGCTGCGCCTGGCAGAGACAGGGCAGACCACCCTTAATTATTGTAAAGATGTTGTAATGAATGAAATACCAGTTACAGCATAACGTTTAACTTTGCAGCTCTTTGCGTCAGTATAGACAGTGAAAGAGGGCATAGCTACTGTATATGGAGGCATGGTAATAGCATCTCATTGGGTACACAGCTGGTGCGGCCTAATATTTCTGAAGCACTAGGCTGCCCTTACCCCATATACCCCAGCAATGAAAGGGTCTCTCACCACTGGCACAAAAGTGCAGGCGGTGGGATAGAGCCCAAATATCAGGACTGTGACGCTACATTTGGGACAGCTGGGATATACGGCTATAGTCTGATCACCAGGAATGTCTGTGGTGGTGCTAGATGTGGCTACTGCTCTGCACGGACAGCATTTTCCAGTCACACAGTATATTAGGAGCCTGGGAAGGGACCCTGTGATTACTGATGCTTGTTATGCTCTATACTGTCAGTGGGTGACGGCTGCTCTTCGTGCAATGGGTGCGCGTTACTCAGACCCGTCTCATGAGACACGGATTAGTGTCACAAATCTCAGCATTACAATCCACCGAATCCTCAGTCCTTGAGATTCTCTGATTTCATTCATCAGCTGAGCACAACAAGCCTGTTACAGGGAGCCTCCCGCAGGGACACAGCGCAGGGAACAGATGTGCTGCCCATAAATCTGGGGCACTCACTGATTGACACAGAGGGCAGAGCCCTGGCACAGCTGTGCACTGAGGAAGGGTCTAGAGCGGCCCACCTGGCCTCTGAGGAATTATCCGGCCCATGATTCCCTGTGGCAGGTTCTGTGTCATCCTGGTATTAGCTGTGTAGTGACTCTTTCCACTAAAATATATGACTCATGGTTAGAAAACCGTTGGCTACGACACTGTTGTGGAACCATAAATCCCAGCATGCAAATTGCAGACAGTAGTAGATAGTGTGCCTTTCTGCAGCAGCGGCAGAAAGGTACATATAGACAATGGGTGCAGGGTGTGCAGTGACCCCCCGGGTCCAAATCATCGATGGTCTAAGACCAATGGTAACTACTTTTACCACCGATGGGGGAGAACCAGATGGTTTCCCGCCATCGATGATAAAGAATTATAGAATTATTATTTTTTCTTTCCAGGGTGTCTGGGACACGCAGTATAGCTCCGCCCCTGACACCCACTAAGCCACGCCCACAAGCCCTGATTGGCCCGCAACTCGCTCAATACTAAATTAGGGATGGGTGAAACCATCGATGTTTCCCTTACACATGGTCTCCCACCATCGAAGTTATCCATCAATGGTAACCATCGATGGATAACCCACCAAAGGCCATCCCTAGTGGACAGGATGGGGAGATAATCACCGGAATTGCGGCGCTGTTTTGGAGGGGGCGTGGCTAAATGAAGTGAATTGCATAGCCCCACCCCCTCCATGTGGACGCTCAAATCGTGGTCTTTTTTTCATGTTGTGGGCAGGGCCTAATGATGTAACAGTCCGGCCGGGCTTCTCCCGGAGAGGAGACAAAAAACACAGGTAAGTACATGTACTGGCCTATTACTGTATCTGCTCGCAGGAAGAGTCAGACTCCCAGTAACCCGGACAAAACCTCTGACTCTCACCATCATCTGTGTCATCACCAGTGGCAACTTCTTTCCTTTATAAGGCTTAGTGACAATTAGACAAAATGGCCACCTGATCAGAGAGTCCCACGGATTTTTAAGGTGAGTTTGACTGGGATCTGATGACATTGATGTAATAAATATGTATTTACTGCCTAGTGAGGAACTGGGTGAAGATAGAACGGAGGCAGCAGGAAGTCACAGACTGAGAGTTATATAGTGGAGGAGCAGGGTCCCCAGCAGCACAGAGTATATCAGGAGATGAGTGATGTGTCAGTGAGGACAGGGCTGCATGTGACAGGAGCAGTGACATGATGTGAGGAGGGGAATGGAGACAGCAGGAAGCCACAGACTGAGAGTTATATAGTGGGAGGAGCAGGGTCCCCAGCAGCACAGAGTACATCAGGAGATGAGTGATGTGTCAGTGAGGACAGGGCTGCATGTGACAGGGGCAGTGACATGATGTGAGGAGGGGAATGGAGGCAGCAGGAAGTCACAGACTGAGAGTTATATAGTGGAAGGAGCAGGGTCCCCAGCAGCACAGAGTATATCAGGAGATGAGTGATGTGTCAGTGAGGACAGGGCTGCATGTGACAGGGGCAGTGACATGGTGTGAGGAGGAGAATGGAGGCTGCAGGAAGCCACAGACTGAGAGTTATATAGTGGGAGGAGCAGGGTCCCCAGCAGCACAGAGTATATCAGGAGATGTGTGATGTGTCAGTGAGGACAGGGCTGCATGTGACAGGGGCAGTGACATGATGTGAGGAGAGGAATGAAGGCAGCAGGAAGCCACAGACTGAGAGTTATATAGTGGGAGGAGCAGTGTCCCCAGCAGCACAGAGTATATCAGGAGATGAGTGATGTGTCAGTGATGACAGGGCTGCATGTGACAGGGGCAGTGACATGGTGTGAGGAGGAGAATGGAGGCTGCAGGAAGCCACAGACTGAGAGTTATATAGTGGGAGGAGCAGGGTCCCCAGCAGCACAGAGTATATCAGGAGATGTGTGATGTGTCAGTGAGGACAGGGCTGCATGTGACAGGAGCAGTGACATGATGTGAGGAGGGGAATGGAGACAGCAGGAAGCCACAGACTGAGAGTTATATAGTGGAAGGAGCAGGGTCCCCAGCAGCACAGAGTATATCAGGAGATGTGTGATGTGTCAGTGAGGACAGGGCTGCATGTGACAGGGGCAGTGACATGATGTGAGGAGGGGAATGGAGGCAGCAGGAAGCCACAGACTGAGAGTTATATAGTGGGAGGAGCAGGGTCCCCAGCAGCACAGAGTATATCAGGAGATGAGTGATGTGTCAGTGATGACAGGGCTGCATGTGACAGGGGCAGTGACATGGTGTGAGGAGGAGAATGGAGGCTGCAGGAAGCCACAGACTGAGAGTTATATAGTGGGAGGAGCAGGGTCCCCAGCAGCACAGAGTATATCAGGAGATGAGTGATGTGTCAGTGAGGACAGGGCTGCATGTGACAGGAGCAGTGACATGATGTGAGGGGGGGGGGGAATGGAGGCAGCAGAAAAGCTAGAGAGAGATAGAATGAATGAGCAGGGTCACTTAACACAGAGGCGGAACTACCACCAGTGCTACCAGTGCGTTGCACAGGGGCCAACCACTGTCCAGGGGCCCAAAGCATGTAATGAGTCAAACTGACTCATTACATGCCGCTGTGTGCTGCGGGCAACTGTTGCCCGCAGCACACAGCCGCCCGCAGGACACAGGAGGGGAGCGCAGTGCAGCGGTCACGGGGGTAAGGAGAAGGAGGGAGGTGGAGGAGGGAGCCGCAGCAGCGCTTTGCTACTGGTTGAGGCGCTGCTGCAGCTGTCCCTCTGCTTCACTATAGGCTGTCTTCCTAGAACAGCCTATAGTGAAGCAGAGGGACAGCAGCAGCAGCGCCACCACCAATAACACAGCGCTGCTGCGGCTCCCTCCTCCACCTCCCTCCTCCTCCTTCTCTCCTGCCCGGGAATCGTGATCTGCCAGAAGCTGCACCGAGGAGCCTGAGCCAGCGGAGAGGGTAAGTATAATTCATTCTTTCTTTCTTTCTTTCTTTCTTTCTTTCTTTCTTTCTTTCTTTCTTTCTTTCTTCCTGACGTGATGTGTAAAAAGGAGGACTGTCTGCCGCAATGTGTAAAAAGGGGGAATCTGCCTGCCACAATGTGTAAAAAGGGGGAATCTGCCTGACTTAATGTGTAAAAAGGAGGAATCTGCCTGACGTGATGTGTAAAAAGGGGGAATCTTTGCCGCAATGTGTAAAAAGGGGGAATCTGCCTGCCGCAATGTGTAAAAAGGGGGAATCTGCCTGACGTAATGTGTAAAAAGGGGGAATCTGCCTACCGTAATGTGTAAAAAGGGGGACGCTGTCTGCCGTAATGTGTAAAAAGGGCACGCTGTCTGCCGCAATGTGTAAAAAGGGGACGCTGTCTGCCGCAATGTGTAAAAAGGGGACGCTGTCTGCCGTAATGTGTAAAAAGTGTACGCTGTCTGCCGCTATGTGTAAAAAGGGCACGCTGTCTGCCGTAATGTGTAAAAAGGGGACGCTGTCTGCCGTTATGTGTAAAAAGGGCACGCTGTCTGCCGTTATGTGTAAAAAGGGGGACGCTGTCTGCCGCAATGTGTAAAAAGGGGACGCTGTCTGCCGCAATGTGTAAAAAGGGGACGCTGTCTGCCGCAATGTGTAAAAAGGGGACGCTGTCTGCCGCAATGTGTAAAAAGGGGACGCTGTCTGCCGTAATGTGTAAAAAGTATACGCTGTCTGCCGCTATGTGTAAAAATGGCACGCTGTCTGCCATAATGTGTAAAAAGGGGACGCTGTCTGCCGTTATGTGTAAAAAGGGCACGCTGTCTGCCGTTATGTGTAAAAAGGGGGACGCTGTCTGCCGCAATGTGTAAAAAGGGGACGCTGTCTGCCGCAATGTGTAAAAAGGGGAGGCTGTCTGCCGCAATGTGTAAAAAGGGGACGCTGTCTGCCGTAATGTGTAAAAAGGGCACGCTGTCTGCCGTTATGTGTAAAAAGGGCACGCTGTCTGCCGTTATGTGTAAAAAGGGCACGCTGTCTGCCGTAATGTGTAAAAAGAGGAATCTGTCCGCCGTAAGGTGTAAAAGGGTCTCTACCTGGTGTAGTGGTGCTACTGTGCGGCGTAATTTGAATAATGGAGACTACTGTGCACCGTTTTATGAATTGGTATTATTTTGTGGCCACACCCCTTCCCCACGAAGCCACGCCCCTATGTATTTTTGCGCGCACTGCCCCTGTTTTGCATGCAGGGGTGGGGCTCCAATGCCGTTTCTTGCACACAGTGCTAAAATGTCTAGTTACGGCACTGTTACTAGGTATCCATTTCTCTGGCCCTGAGCAGGTCCCCCTCACCAGATCCTCTCCAGGGGTGAGGGGGTGGACTTGGATGAGAAGAGGTGGGGGGGCGGGGGGGCTCAAAGCATTTTGTCGCACCTGGGCCCACCGCTCGTTAGTTCCGCCACTGACTTAACAGCATGTATTAAATTATCTGAGTTCTTGCCAAGTGGTTGCAGGAGGACTGTGGTGGGAAAGGCGACCTCTATATGAAAAGAAGATCATACATTTTAACTTGTTCCTTTTTACCTTTATGAATATGGTGAACGTGTCTGTGGTCCCCATTATGAGGAAAAGGTTAATCATGAGAGAGATGAAGGATAAGTGAAGAGTCTGTGAGTGCAGTATATGCTGGCATTAGCATATATTAGGCAGCTCAGGTGTGCTCTGTGTCAGAGGCCAGATAAATCTGACACTTCACAAGAAGCAGCAAGGCGTAATGTGAGCACTTTCTTACAATGTGATACAGGAGTTGGATGAGGTGTCAGGAACCCGGAATTGGTGCTTGGGAAGAAATGGTGCAGGCAGAATTCTGCACAAATATGATATCAATGCTACATTGTTGCATCACTTCTATGAATGTGTTATCTCAGAGTACTATGAGTACTGGGCGTCAGAGCTCTCAATGCAAACACCCATTCTTCCTAACCTGGCGGCCCCCATCAGCTGCTTCCTACTTCAAGGACAAGACTGATCAGACCTATGAGTTTGTTTCCTATTCCACACACAGTGACGTCCATGAAAACACACGTCTTCAGTCATTTTGTCATATTCCAGAACCACCCACCTAATTTCCATAAGATACTCTATTTTCTCCCCTCTGCAGAGTTCACACAAAACTTACAAGAGTTTTCTTTCTACATCCACAATCCCGCTGACCCCAGGCCAACACTGCTGTGTGACTAGAGCATACATCCACCAAGAACATCTGCAATCTGGCTGGACTCAGGGCAGCCACCAGGGGGGGGACTGTGGGGACTTGGGTCCCAGGCCCTTACATAGAGGGGGGCCCACCCCTGGTTCCTACCGTCAATACCAGGAGAACTTCACCAGGCTGTGAAATAACAGTGGGCTGATGCGCAGGGAGGACTTTCCTTCCCTGCGTTTCAGCTGTCTGTCAACGTTCCTTTAGGATCGCAACAAACCTATATGTAACGTCACAATGTATGACATTACATAGGGGTGGATCAGTGTGGCAGAATCTTTTTTTTTGGGGGGGGGGTGGGCCCTGTCTATTTTGTCAGTCCCGGGCCCCACAATTTCTGATAGCAGCCCTGGCTGGACTTATTTGCTTTATGTAGCACTCTTGTATCAAAATAATATTTCCCTATAGATTGTAAGCTTGCGAGCAGGGCCCTCAGCTCTCAGCCTGTTATTACTCAGTCTCATTTAATATTTGTTATACTATTTTGTTCCCAATTGTAAAATGCAACAGAATATATTGATACGACTGTATACTGTATAAATAAATGTTAGTAAATACTGTACATATCTAATCACTTATATACAGCGTAAGCTGCCATTTTGCAAGTGGGAAAAAATGTAGCCTTTCAAATCACTTGGAACTGGTGACATCAAGTTGGGGGTGTGGCCTAATCACAAGTGTGGCCACGCCCCTTTTTATTTAAAAAAAACCCATGAAAAATAGGGTTTATGCGCAGCGGAGAGGCAGATCCAGGGGGGCGCGATCAGTGCTGCTGCCACTGAGTTCAGGCAGAGGAGGGCACTGCACTCAGTGGCAGCAGCGTCCCTGGACCCTCCACAGCCTAGCACACATTGGCATGTGCTGGGCTGGGGAGAGGGGCTACAGCTGACTGACAGGTAAGAGGGAGGGGTTTGCAGAACCAGGCCCCCCCCCCTTCACTGGTCCCCTCCAACAAGCCTGGACACGGGTAGTTAGTACCCTCTCCACCCTCTCTCTGTGCCACTACCCACCTGATGAGGTCCCTGTGACATGGTCAGGGTGCAAACATTTTTGGCCTAAAATTGTGCTAAGAACCTCAATTTTACTCCATGTTAAACAGTTTATTATAAATTATAATTATTACCAGTGTTCCTTTTTTTTCTGTACTACTACTGCAAGGTAGCACTTCTTATGTTTAAAATTAGGGTGTGCAGTCGCGATACACACCCCGCACGCACCCCCTCCTCCTGTCTCTTGTTACCCTGGCTACTGTGCATAGACTGGCATATGTTATGTAGGGCAACCTTTCCTTTACTGTTACTTGCCCTTTAAGATGGATTTCCTTTGCCTTTCATGTGCTGCATCCAGCCATTGCCTGACATAATTGCCTAGAGTTGAATCAGAGTGCAAGTTCAGATGCTGAACGTTCTTGAGCATTGTTACACATTCCATTTGGCATATACACAGAAATCCAATCGCTGCTCTTATGGCATTTCTCATAAATGGTAAATTATCATGACACAGTAGAACACAAATGCGTTGATGGTGCGACGTAGACATGCTTGGTTATAATAGTGCACTGTAGACATGCTTGGTTATAATAGTGCACTGTAGACATGCTTGGTATAATAGTGCACTGTAGCCATGCTTGGTTATAATAGTGCACTGTAGACATGCTTGGTATAATAGTGCATTGTAGCCATGCTTGGTTATAATAGTGCACTGTAGCCATGCTTGGTTATAATAGTGCACTGTAGACATGCTTGGTATAATAGTGCATTGTAGCCATGCTTGGTTATAATAGTGCACTGTAGCCATGCTTGGTTATAATAGTGCACTGTAGCCATGCTTGGTTATAATAGTGCACTGTAGAAATGCTTGGTATAATAGTGCATTGTAGCCATGCTTGGTTATAATAGTGCACTGTAGCCATGATTGGTTATAATAGTGCACTGTAGACATGCTTGGTATAATAGTGCATTGTAGCCATGCTTGGTTATAATAGTGCACTGTAGCCATGCTTGGTTATAATAGTGCACTGTAGACATGCTTGGTTATAATAGTGCACTGTAGCCATGCTTGGTTATAATAGTGCAGTGTAGACATGCTTGGTTATAATAGTGCGGTGTAGACATGCTTGGTTATAATAGTGCACTGTAGACATGCTTGGTTATAATGTTGCGGTGTAGACATGCTTGGTTATAATAGTGCGGTGTAGACATGCTTGGTTATAATAGTGCACTGTAGACATGCTTGGTTATAATAATAGTGCACTGTAGACATGCTTGGTTATAATAGTGCGGTGTAGACATGCTTGGTTATAATAGTGCACTGTAGACATGCTTGGTTATAATAGTGCACTGTAGACATGCTTGGTATAATAGTGCATTGTAGCCATGCTTGGTTATAATAGTGCACTGTAGCCATGCTTGGTTATAATAGTGCACTGTAGACATGCTTGGTTATAATAGTGCACTGTAGCCATGCTTGGTTATAATAGTGCAGTGTAGACATGCTTGGTTATAATAGTGCGGTGTAGACATGCTTGGTTATAATAGTGCACTGTAGACATGCTTGGTTATAATGTTGCGGTGTAGACATGCTTGGTTATAATAGTGCGGTGTAGACATGCTTGGTTATAATAGTGCACTGTAGACATGCTTGGTTATAATAATAGTGCACTGTAGACATGCTTGGTTATAATAAGATTTTACTTACCGATAAATCTATTTCTCGGAGTCCGTAGTGGATGCTGGGGTTCCTGAAAGGACCATGGGGGATAGCGGCTCCGCAGGAGACAGGGCACAAAAAGTAAAGCTTTTCCAGATCAGGTGGTGTGCACTGGCTCCTCCCCCCATGACCCTCCTCCAGACTCCAGTTAGGTACTGTGCCCGGACGAGCGTACACAATAAGGGAGGATTTTGAATCCCGGGTAAGACTCATACCAGCCACACCAATCACACCGTACAACTTGTGATCTAAACCCAGTTAACAGTATGATAACAGCGGAGCCTCTGAAAGATGGCTTCCTTCAACAATAACCCGAATTAGTTAACAATAACTATGTACAATTATTGCAGATAATCCGCACTTGGGATGGGCGCCCAGCATCCACTACGGACTCTGAGAAATAGATTTATCGGTAAGTAAAATCTTATTTTCTCTATCGTCCTAGTGGATGCTGGGGTTCCTGAAAGGACCATGGGGATTATACCAAAGCTCCCAAACGGGCGGGAGAGTGCGGATGACTCTGCAGCACCGAATGAGAGAACTCCAGGTCCTCCTTAGCCAGAGTATCAAATTTGTAAAATTTTACAAACGTGTTCTCCCCTGACCACGTAGCTGCTCGGCAAAGTTGTAATGCCGAGACCCCTCGGGCAGCCGCCCAAGATGAGCCCACCTTCCTTGTGGAGTGGGCCTTTACAGATTTAGGCTGTGGCAGGCCTGCCACAGAATGTGCAAGTTGGATTGTGCTACAGATCCAACGAGCAATCGTCTGCTTAGACGCAGGAGCACCCATCTTGTTGGGTGCATACAATATAAACAACGAGTCAGATTTTCTGACTCCAGCTGTCCTTGCAATATATATTTTTAATGCTCTGACAACGTCCAGTAACTTGGAGTCCTCCAAGTCACTTGTAGCCGCAGGCACTACAATAGGCTAGTTCAGATGAAATGCTGACACCACCTTAGGGAGAAAATGCGGACGAGTCCGCAGTTCTGCCCTGTCCGAATGGAAAATCAGATATGGGCTTTTGTAAGATAAAGCTGCCAGTTCTGACACTCTCCTGGCCGAAGCCAGGGCTAGAAGCATGGTCACTTTCCATGTGAGATATTTCAAATCCACCTTCTTTAGTGGTTCAAACCAATGAGATTTTAGAAAGTCCAAAACCACATTGAGATCCCACGGTGCCACTGGAGGCACCACAGGAGGCTGTATATGTAGCACTCCCTTAACAAAGGTCTGGACTTCAGGGACTGAAGCCAATTCTTTTTGAAAGAAAATCGACAGGGCCGAAATTTGAACCTTAATAGATCCCAATTTGAGACCCATAGACAATCCTGATTGCAGGAAATGTAGGAATCGACCCAGTTGAAATTCCTCCGTCGGAGCACTCCGATCTTCGCACCACGCAACATGTTTTCGCCAAATTCGGTGATAATGTTGCACGGTTACTTCCTTCCTTGCTTTAATCAAAGTAGGAATGACTTCTTCCGGCATGCCTTTTTCCTTTAGGATCCGGCGTTCAACCGCCATGCCGTCAAACGCAGCCGCGGTAAGTCTTGAAACAGACAGGGACCCTGCTGAAGCAAGTCCCTCCTTAGAGGTAGAGGCCACGGATCTTCCGTGATCATCTCTTGAAGTTCCGGGTACCAAGTCCTTCTTGGCCAATCCGGAACCACTAGTATCGTCCTTACGCCTCTTTGCCGTATAATTCTCAATTCTTTTGGTATGAGAGGCAGAGGAGGAAACACATACACCGACTGGTACACCCAAGGCGTTACCAGCGCGTCCACAGCTATTGCCTGCGGATCTCTTGACCTGGCGCAATACCTGTCCAGTTTTTTGTTGAGGCGAGACGCCATCATGTCCACCATTGGTCTTTCCCAACGGGTTACCAGCAAGTGGAAGACTTCTGGATGAAGTCCCCACTCTCCCGGGTGAAGATCGTGTCTGCTGAGGAAGTCTGCTTCCCAGTTGTCCACTCCCGGGATGAACACTGCTGACAGTGCTATCACATGATTCTCTGCCCAGCGAAGAATCCTTGCAGCTTCTGCCATTGCACTCCTGCTTCTTGTGCCGCCCTGTCTGTTCACATGGGCGACTGCCGTGATGTTGTCCGACTGGATCAACACCGGTTTTCCCTGAAGCAGAGGTTCTGCCTGGCTTAGAGCATTGTATATTGCTCTTAGTTCCAGAATGTTTATGTGAAGAGACGTTTCCAGGCTCGTCCATACTCCCTGGAAGTTTCTTCCTTGTGTGACTGCTCCCCAGCCTCTCAGGCTGGCGTCCGTGGTCACCAGGATCCAATCCTGTATGCCAAATCTGCGGCCCTCCAATAGATGAGCACTCTGCAACCACCACAGAAGAGACACCCTTGTCCTTGGAGACAGGGTTACCATTTTTCCCAGGACTCTTGTGCATTGATGTACAGACACCTTTCCTGGTTTTAGGAGGTTCCTGACAAGCTCGGATAACTCCTTGGCTTTTTCCTCCGGGAGAAAAACCTTTTTCTGAACCGTGTCCAGAATCATCCCTAGGAACGGCAGACGAGTTGTCGGCATTAACTGGGATTTTGGAATATTCAGAATCCACCCGTGCTGTTTTAGCACTTCTTGCGACAGTGCTAATCCCATCTCTAGCTGTTCTCTGGACCTTGCCCTTATTAGGAGATCGTCCAAGTATGGGATAATTAATATGCCTTTTCTTCGAAGAAGAATCATCATCTCGGCCATTACCTTTGTACAGACCCGAGGTGCCGTGGACAATCCGAACGGCAGCGTCTGAAACTGATAGTGACAGTTTTGTACAACGAACCTGAGGTACCCCTGGTGTGAGGGGTAAATTGGAACGTGGAGATACGCATCCTTGATGTCCAAGGATACCATAAAGTCCCCCTCTTCCAGGTTCGCTATCACTGCTCTGAGTGACTCCATCTTGAACTTGAACTTCTTTATGTACAGGTTCAAGGACTTCAGATTTAGAATAGGCCTTACCGAGCCATCCGGCTTCGGTACCACAAAAAGAGTGGAATAATACCCCTTCCCTTGTTGTAGAAGAGGTACCTTGACTATCACCTGCTGAGAGTACAGCTTGTGAATGGCTTCCAAAACCGTCTCCCTTTCGGAGGGGGACGTTGGTAAAGCAGACTTCAGGAAACGGCGAGGTGGATCTGTCTCTAATTCCAACCTGTACCCCTGAGATATTATTTGCAGGATCCAGGGATCTACCTGCGAGTGAGC
The DNA here is from genome assembly GCF_028390025.1 of Pseudophryne corroboree. NCBI lineage: Eukaryota > Metazoa > Chordata > Amphibia > Anura > Myobatrachidae > Pseudophryne > Pseudophryne corroboree. The sequence continues at coordinate 462,475,029 of NC_086452.1, read as the reverse complement.
CCACTGCGCGCTGTAATTTTTGAGACGACCACCCACCGTCCCCGAGTCCGCTTGAGAAGCCCCAGCGTCATGCTGAGGCTTTTGTAGAAGCCGGGGAAGGCTTCTGTTCCTGGGAAGGAGCTGCCTGTTGCTGTCTCTTCCCTCGACCTCTGCCTCGTGGCAGATATGAATAGCCCTTTGCTCTCTTATTTTTAAAGGAACGAAAGGGCTGCGGCTGAAAAGTCGGTGCCTTTTTCTGTTGGGGAGTGACTTGAGGTAGAAAGGTGGATTTCCCGGCTGTAGCCGTGGCCACCAAATCTGATAGACCGACTCCAAATAACTCCTCCCCTTTATACGGCAAAACTTCCATATGTCGTTTTGAATCCGCATCGCCTGTCCACTGTCGCGTCCATAAAGCTCTTCTGGCCGAAATGGAAATAGCACTTACCCGTGATGCCAGTGTGCAGATATCCCTCTGTGCATCACGCATATAAAGAAATGCATCCTTTATTTGTTCTAACGACAGTAAAATATTGTCCCTGTCCAGGGTATCAATATTTTCAATCAGGGACTCTGACCAAACTACTCCAGCACTGCACATCCAGGCAGTCGCTATAGCTGGTCGTAGTATAACACCTGCATGTGTGTATATACTTTTTTGGATATTTTCCATCCTCCTATCTGATGGATCTTTAAGTGCGGCCGTCTCAGGAGAGGGTAACGCCACTTGTTTAGATAAGCGTGTTAGCGCCTTGTCCACCCTAGGAGGTGTTTCCCAGCGCTCCCTAACCTCTGGCGGGAAAGGGTATAATGCCAATAATTTCTTTGAAATTATCAGCTTTTTATCAGGGGCAACCCACGCTTCATTACACACGTCATTTAATTCTTCTGATTCAGGAAAAACTATAGGTAGTTTTTTCACACCCCACATAATACCCTGTTTAGTGGTACCTGTAGTATCAGCTAAATGTAACGCCTCCTTCATTGCCAAAATCATATAACGTGTGGCCCTACTGGAAAATACGGTTGATTCGTCACCGTCACCACTGGAGTCAGTGCCTGTGTCTGGGTCTGTGTCGACCGACTGAGGCAAAGGGCGTTTCACAGCCCCTGACGGTGTTTGAGTCGCCTGGACAGGCACTAATTGATTGTCCGGCCGTCTCATGTCGTCAAACGACTGCTTTAGCGTGTTGACACTATCCCGTAGTTCCATAAATAAAGGCATCCATTCTGGTGTCGACTCCCTAGGGGGTGACATCCTCATATTTGGCAATTGCTCCGCCTCCACACCAATATCGTCCTCATACATGTCGACACACACGTACCGACACACAGCAGACACACAGGGAATGCTCCTAACGAAGACAGGACCCACTAGCCCTTTGGGGAGACAGAGGGAGAGTTTGCCAGCACACACCAAAAGCGCTATATATAACAGGGATAGCCTTATAATAAGTGCTCCCTTATAGCTGCTTTATATATATCAAAATATCGCCATAAATTTGCCCCCCCTCTCTGTTTTACCCTGTTTCTGTAGTGCAGTGCAGGGGAGAGACCTGGGAGCCGTCCTGACCAGCGGAGCTGTGAGAGGAAATGGCGCCGTGTGCTGAGGAGATAGGCCCGCCCCTTTTCCGGCGGGCTCGTCTCCCGCTATTTAGTGAATCCAGGCAGGGGTTAAATATCTCCATATAGCCTCTGGGGGCTATATGTGAGGTATTTTTAGCCTTTATATAGGTTACATTTGCCTCCCAGGGCGCCCCCCCCAGCGCCCTGCACCCTCAGTGACTGCGTGTGAAGTGTGCTGAGAGGAAAATGGCGCACAGCTGCAGTGCTGTGCGCTACCTTTAGAAGACTGCAGGAGTCTTCAGCCGCCGATTCTGGACCTCTTCTGACTTCAGCATCTGCAAGGGGGCCGGCGGCGCGGCTCCGGTGACCATCCAGGCTGTACCTGTGATCGTCCCTCTGGAGCTGATGTCCAGTAGCCAAGAAGCCAATCCATCCTGCACGCAGGTGAGTTCACTTCTTCTCCCCTCAGTCCCTCGTTGCAGTGATCCTGTTGCCAGCAGGACTCACTGTAAAATAAAAAACCTAAGCTAAACTTTTTCTAAGCAGCTCTTTAGGAGAGCCACCTAGATTGCACCCTTCTCGGCCGGGCACAAAAATCTAACTGGAGTCTGGAGGAGGGTCATGGGGGGAGGAGCCAGTGCACACCACCTGATCTGGAAAAGCTTTACTTTTTGTGCCCTGTCTCCTGCGGAGCCGCTATCCCCCATGGTCCTTTCAGGAACCCCAGCATCCACTAGGACGATAGAGAAAATAGTGCGGTGTAGACAGGCTTTGTTATAATAGTGCACTGTAGACATGCTTGGTTATAATAATAGTGCACTGTAGACATGCTTGGTTATAATAGTGCACTGTAGACATGCTTGGTTATAATAATAGTGCACTGTAGACATGCTTGGTTATAATAGTGCACTGTAGACAGGCTTTGTTATAATAGTGCACTGTAGACAGGCTTGGTTATAATAGTGCATTGTAGACATGCTTGGTTATAATAGTGCACTGTAGACAGGCTTGGTTATAATAGTGCACTGTAGACATGCTTGGTTATAATAGTGCACTGCAGCCATGCTTGGTTATAATAGTGCACTGTAGCCATGCTTGGTTATAATAGTGCACTGTAGACAGGCTTTGTTATAATAGTGCACTGTAGACAGGCTTGGTTATAATAGTGCATTGTAGACATGCTTGGTTATAATAGTGCACTGTAGACAGGCTTGGTTATAATAGTGCACTGTAGCCATGCTTGGTTATAATAGTGCACTGTAGACAGGCTTGGTTATAATAGTGCACTGTAGACATGCTTGGTTATAATAGTGCACTGTAGACAGGCTTTGTTATAATAGTGCACTGTAGACAGGCTTGGTTATAATAGTGCATTGTAGACATGCTTGGTTATAATAGTGCACTGTAGACAGGCTTGGTTATAATAGTGCACTGTAGCCATGCTTGGTTATAATAGTGCATTGTAGCCATGCTTGGTTATAATAGTGCACTGTAGCCATGCTTGGTTATAATAGTGCACTGTAGACAGGCTTGGTTATAATAGTGCGGTGCAGACATGCTTGGTTATAATAGTGCACTGTAGACATGCTTGGTTATAATAGTGCACTGTAGACAGGCTTGGTTATAATAGTGCTGTGTAGACATGCTTGGTTATAATAGTGCACTGTAGACATGCTTGGTTATAATAGTGCACTGTAGACAGGCTTGGTTATAATAGTGCGGTGTAGACATGCTTGGTTATAATAGTGCACTGTAGACATGCTTGGTTATAATAGTGCGGTGTAGACATGCTTGGTTATAATAATAGTGCACTGTAGCCATGCTTGGTTATAATAGTGCACTGTAGACATGCTTGGTTATAATAGTGCACTGTAGACAGGCTTGGTTATAATAGTGCACTGTAGCCATGCTTGGTTATAATAGTGCACTGTAGACATGCTTGGTTATAATAGTGCACTGTAGACATGCTTGGTTATAATAGTGCACTGTAGACATGCTTGGTTATAATAGTGCACTGTAGACAGGCTTGGTATAATAGTGCGGTGTAGACATGCTTGGTTATAATAGTGCACTGTAGACATGCTTGGTTATAATAATAGTGCACTGTAGACATGCTTGGTTATAATAGTGCACTGTAGACAGGCTTTGTTATAATAGTGCACTGTAGACAGGCTTGGTTATAATAGTGCATTGTAGACATGCTTGGTTATAATAGTGCACTGTAGACAGGCTTGGTTATAATAGTGCACTGTAGACATGCTTGGTTATAATAGTGCACTGCAGCCATGCTTGGTTATAATAGTGCACTGTAGCCATGCTTGGTTATAATAGTGCACTGTAGACAGGCTTTGTTATAATAGTGCACTGTAGACAGGCTTGGTTATAATAGTGTATTGTAGACATGCTTGGTTATAATAGTGCACTGTAGACAGGCTTGGTTATAATAGTGCACTGTAGCCATGCTTGGTTATAATAGTGCACTGTAGACAGGCTTGGTTATAATAGTGCACTGTAGACATGCTTGGTTATAATAGTGCACTGTAGACAGGCTTGGTTATAATAGTGCACTGTAGACAGGCTTGGTTATAATAGTGCATTGTAGACATGCTTGGTTATAATAGTGCACTGTAGACAGGCTTGGTTATAATAGTGCACTGTAGCCATGCTTGGTTATAATAGTGCACTGCAGCCATGCTTGGTTATAATAGTGCACTGTAGCCATGCTTGGTTATAATAGTGCACTGTAGACAGGCTTGGTTATAATAGTGCGGTGTAGACATGCTTGGTTATAATAGTGCACTGTAGACATGCTTGGTTATAATAGTGCACTGTAGACAGGCTTGGTTATAATAGTGCTGTGTAGACATGCTTGGTTATAATAGTGCACTGTAGACATGCTTGGTTATAATAGTGCACTGTAGACAGGCTTGGTTATAATAGTGCGGTGTAGACATGCTTGGTTATAATAGTGCACTGTAGACATGCTTGGTTATAATAGTGCGGTGTAGACATGCTTGGTTATAATAATAGTGCACTGTAGCCATGCTTGGTTATAATAGTGCACTGTAGACATGCTTGGTTATAATAGTGCACTGTAGACAGGCTTGGTTATAATAGTGCACTGTAGACATGCTTGGTTATAATAGTGCACTGTAGACATGCTTGGTTATAATAGTGCACTGTAGACAGGCTTGGTTATAATAGTGCACTGTAGACATGCTTGGTTATAATAGTGCACTGTAGACAGGCTTGGTTATAATAGTGCACTGTAGCCATGCTTGGTTATAATAGTGCACTGTAGACAGGCTTGGTTATAATAGTGCACTGTAGCCATGCTTGGTTATAATAGTGCACTGTAGACAGGCTTGGTTATAATAGTGCAGTGTAGACATGCTTGGTTATAATAGTGCACTGTAGAGTTACCAGGATGAGATAATGCATTGCTTACAGGCACCACGTCTATTGTCTTGTAATGTACGTTCTCTGTATATCTCATCTCCACTTATATAACTCTTCCTCCCCCGGGAGATGTATGTTTACTGTTCTGTATGGGAAATATTGTTAACCCTGTATTGTAGTCATCATGTTCTCCTTGAATGGGATTTTAAATGACCATTGAGTCTGTTTGTTATGCCCCGCATTCTTGCCCCTATAAGTATATCGCTGCAATAGGAAATTATTTATCAGGTAGTTTTGAAATGTTAACTTGTAGGTACAAGGGCTCTAATAAAAGACAGATAAGAGCTTGGAACCTAGGGGGACTGTTCTTGCCATGGAAAATAAAAGGACCGTGTGATTACATTCATAGGATAATTAGTTAATGCAGAAACCCTGAGAAGGCGGCAGTATCTGTGGAAACATAATAAATAATATGCCCCTGAGTCAGGTGTCATTGTATTAGGCTTCCACCATTGGTGTGGAGTTTATACTAGCCCTATGTCTCCCACACCTTGCACCAGCCGGACTCCCTGGGAGACCTCTGCTGGGAATTTTCAGGCGTTATCATACGATCCCAGTGCATTGACAGAAATAACAGCTGGATAATGTTCAGATGGCCCAGGTATTCTCCTCACCTGTAGCTCCTCACTTACCTGTATCTCTCTCTACTACAGTGTTCCTGGTTTTGGTACCAGGGTCTGTGGGGTCCTGTCGGGTAAATAGCTGGTGTTTGCACAGGACTCACTGAAGACTGGGGTGGGAAATAGCATCTCTTATGTCTGCTACTACCTACTGCCCTTATTCCAGGCTGAATCTTTCTGGCGTCATTACAGTAATGCTTCCTAGTGTCAGACATGGCCGAGTCATACAAGTATATATTTAATTTATATACAGTATTAGTCATATTAGTATATTTGAAACTGCAAGCTGTAGTAACAGAAGTGGTTATTTGCAGAACAGGAAGCGTGTGTGCAGAGGAAAATTGCTTCCTCCACAAAGCAAGTAGTCCAGGACTGCTATATCGTACCCATAACTCTTTCTTATTATCACTAGGATTAATCAAGTTAGAGCAACTCCTATTGCACCTGCAGCGATTTGATCCATGAAAATATAAATGTCTCCTGAGAGAAGGAGAAGTCATGGACTGAGAATGTTACACACCTTCCTATATCTCTGAATTAGGTTTGGCCATTGACCATCAGTGGTTTGCCTCCTATGGTTGATGGTTTTGCCATCGATGGCGAAGAGACTCAGCGATGATTTTTCTTTTTAGCCAGTGTAGGTAGAACACATCTAAGCCACGCCCCCAATGCACCACTAAGCCCAGCCATCTACTCTATAGGTCAAACAGGTAGGTCCATCAATGGATGAAACCATCAATGATTTCCTATCAATAGAATCATACTATCGATGCTAAGCACTGATGACACCATAACCCTCCGATGGCCAATCCTTCTCTGAATAAGAAGCTGGGACACGTCCCCGCTCCCAGACACATGCTGAGGCCACTTCCCAAGCCAATAGGAGATCCCCCTCAATGGTTAATATTGTTGGAGCATATAGATTGCTGTCTGAGGGTGAGATGTATCACAGGTGGAGAAGTTGACCATAGTAACCAATGAGCTTCTAGCTAGCATTTATCTAGTGCATTCTATAAAATGATAGCTAGAAGCTGATTGGTTATTGTCCAACTGTACTCTTTAGAAGGTTTGATACATATCCTTTGACATTTGATAGCCTTATATGCCCAAGGGTGATACTCTCTGACCATGTGAGACTGGATGTCCCCATAAGTGCCCCCAATGTCCTCTTCACTACAGTATTCCGAGCAACCTGTCCAGCAGCTGTAATAATAAGTGTATCTGTTACTTCTTAGTGTATCCGAGTAAGAGAGCTACTTATGCTCATTTTATCTCCTTTTTGTCCCGGCAGATCCCACAGATCAGTTACGGCTCCACTGCCCCCGAGCTGAGCGATGACCGGCGCTACGATTTCTTCTCCAGAGTGGTCCCCCCGGATTCCCTCCAGGCTAAAGCCATGGTGGATATCGTCAAAGCCATGGGATGGAACTACGTGTCCACGCTGGCATCGGAAGGAAGCTATGGCGAGAAGGGAGTGGAGTCCTTTATGCAGATCTCACGGGAAGAAGGTATTGTCTAACGGATGACTGATAGGATGGGTAACTGGGGGTCAGTGTTAGTGGAGCCTGCATAGCCTGGCTACAATGGCTGACGCATTTGGGGCCTATTTATTCAGATGTGACAATATTATTATTATTATTATCATGGATTCACAAGGTGCCCTAGTCGCCCCCACATGTCACAGGCACTTTAAAGCAGGGTCCAACGTAACATGGTGATCAGGTTTATCAATATGGCAGATTAAATAATTCCGTGTACCTGGGATTCCAAAGTTATGTAATGTTTATCTCCTTTAATTAAATGTATTCTCTGAGCCACACAGTTACTATTAATAATTAGGGATCAGTATGAAATGTCGGCGTACGGGATCCCGGCGTTCGAAATACCAACGCCAGGATCCCACTGGTAAAAAAGCCGACAGGGGTGAGTAAGGGGTGTTCTCCCCTCTCCCCATCCCCCTAACCCTCCCTACCTACAGCCTAACCCTAACTTTCCCCCTTGGTCCCTAACCCTAACCACCCCCCACCGGTACCTAAACCTAACCCCCTCATCCCTAGTGCCTAAACACGACGGGGGGTTGAGCCTTTTTCCCAAAATAGAGGCATTGCCACCTCTATAAGTGCCAGGCCAGAGAGTGCGCCTTCTGACACATATTTACTGGCCTCGGCAGCGGAGATGAGAGGGTCGTGCTGAGTAACCTTAGGGATAGGCTGATGCTATGACCAATGGTGAACCCATGGTGATCTGATACTGCATCTATGGACACCGCCGTGGCTGTAGACAGCATGCCTGGGCCTGTGTAATGGTGGCATGACTTCATGTAAGGGGGCGTGGCCACTCCTCTTTACAAAGAGTGCCATTTAAAAAAATATTATTTGTGGCCATTGTGCCCCTCAGCCAGATCAAGGAGGGTACAATCAGTGGCCCGGATAATTAGTACCGCTCTTTGTGCTACTGGACGCAGCACTTCAGGTGCCTCTTGCTGCATTAACCCATTCTCACACAGCAACTGCGTCCAAAGACGCAGCTTCCGTGCTACTGCATCCTCCTGTAAAATACGTCTCTTTGTCTGCATCTGCACTAGCTGAGCTCTACAGTCCCCGCTTCTTGCAAAGGATCATCAGTGGAAAGTCCATCTTATTAGTGTGCAAATGGCGTTTTCTGGTTGCATACGCAGTTGAAATCATTACTACTTTACTATCTGGTGCAATTCTCCTCAGCTTTAATATTTAAGTTTCAAAATCTATACAGCATAAAAACGTATTAACCAAAAAGAGCAATATTGTGTTGTCACTCTTAGCAACCAGTTAGAAATTCTGAATAAAGGTAGTTTAACGCATAGTTACCTACCCTCCCTCATTCTGCAGGAGACTCCCTGAAATAGTAGCAATCTCCCTCACTCCCTGAATAGTCCATCAATCTCCCTGATTACACTAATCCCTATTATGCAGCTATTACATTCTTGGGGGGAAAAAGAAATCAGGGATATATAAATTCAAATGTCAAATGTCAGTGTCATTTCCCTGCATTGGTTATAAGGCACAATGATCCCTATGGCTACATGCATTTTAAATAGGGTTTCTCGAGGCCACTTACAGTATATGGAACGTCTTTTAAAACACAAATCCTGCAAAATATCAGTGTCTTTTCTTCAACAAGTAGCTCTTACTAACTTTGGGGCTCATTTACATTTGGGATGTAAGCGCTGACAGGTGTTACTTTCACAATCTCCCTGAAATGCTTTTTCAGAAGTAGGCAAGTATGGTTTAACGGGGGTCATTCCGAGTTGATCGCTCGCTAGCTAGTTTTAGCAGCCGTGCAAACGCTATGCCGCCGCCCACTGGGGAGTGTATTTTAGCAGAAGTGCGAACGCCTGTGCAGCCGAGCTCTGCAAAAACAGTTTGTGCAGTTTCAGAGTAGCTCTGACCCTACTCAGCGCTTGCGATCACTTCAGCCTATTCGTGTCCGGATTTGACGTTATACACCCGCCCAGTGAACGCCCAGCCATGCCTGCGTTTTTTCAGACACGCATGCGTTTTTGCAAACACTCACTGGGACCATTTTCAGGAACACCCCCTTCCTGTCAATATTCTTGCGGCCGTCAGTGCGAAGGAAAACTTCGCTACAACCTGAGCACAACCACAAAGAGCTTTGTACCCATACGTCGCGCGTGCGCATTGCGGGAAAAAAGGCATGCGCATAAATGCCGTTTTTTCACCTGATTGCTGCGCTGCGAAAATCGGCAGCAAGCGATCAACTCGGAATGACCCCCAACGTGCACTAGGTCAACGCTAATATCTGATTGGCTCTCGTGGGTTTTAGCACAGGTTGTCATTATACCGACACCGGAATCCCGACAGCCGGCAAATTAAACGTATACCGTATAAACATTTAAATGTCTGTGTTCTGTTAGGCCACATCTAGTCTCCACGTGGGAGATAAATGACTGTGGCTGGATTTTATTTTCAGCACAGCCTGAGAGGTCTTACAGTATGTGCAGCACATTCTGGAGGGGCAGCCAGCCTGCGGCCTACAGTACAGCCCACCCAGCTGCAACGCTGCCATCCTGGGGTGAGGTCTCCAGGTGGTGTGCAGCCTACAGTAACAGACATCACTGTTACATAAGGTCTGCGGATATTACACAATGCTGGTTTGGTGAGAAGGAATGCACCATGTGCAGCAGACAGCCCAGTACTGTGCAGAATACACTAATCCCTTCTGCCCTTGGGAGCGTAGAGGAACAGCAGCCTGTAGCCGTGATGTGCTTTGCTTTCAATCCTTTGGAACCACGGCTATGCCTGTAATTCTGAAGAAAACACAGCATGTATAATGATGGTGTTTGCAAAGCCTCTCCTGCATGCAGTATTTCTCCAGCCGACCAGCTCTCTCCTCTCTGTCTTGTTAATAATGTAGCGAGCCTGTGTTCTCTGCCTCCAGCAAAACTGTGGATGAGCCTCTAGTCACACTGACTTCAAACGCCAGACGTCTCCTTTATGCTGTTTTTCAGACAGGGAAATCATGGACGGATGGTACATAGCGAAGGGGGTTGAGAGCAGGATTCTAGGGCCAGTGTAACACCGTCTTACCAATATCGATTCAACAGTGGAGGATAACAGCTGCTGTCAAACGTGGCCGAATTCTACCTTTTAATAGTACTGCAGGGCCTTAAATATCCACTCCGCTGTGCTGGAGAGACGCCATTCTGCCGCAGATATGTCCAATTATAAAGTGATATTTGCAGAAGGATGGTTGAAAGAGTGCTGTATACTGCAGGCAGAGATGAAGCAGGTGGTTGTATCAATTATGGATGCAGAGGTAGAAAAGGAAATAGCCAAGCCAAGAAGACAGCAACATGTACTACCACTCATAGCACCCGGGGGTGGTACTGACCTGTGGCAGCAGATCTTGTACCTGGCCATTGCTACAGAGCGCCATGCCTGCCCGTGACATCAACGCGTGGCACCAGACCAGGCCATGAGATTATAGAACAGTAGCCACGCGTGGCAGCACAGTTAAGTCACCACCTATAGTATGACAGCAGGTCATTGACCCTTGCACCCATATAGCTGTAATGTTAGACCGTAATGTTCCGTTATAATATCCTATGCTATAATATAGCATCCTGGGCTGTATTTACAAAGCTCCTCTCCCATTGCAGAGGCGCAAGTGGGTCTGACAGACGGCATCACCGCACGGAGGCTCTCTACCAACAAATGGCGCCTGCCACACCGCTCCCCGTCCCTTGAGGCGGCGGCGGGAGACAGGCGCCGACACACAGTGGAACTACCACTGACTACAACGCCCGTACGTGGGGGTGTGCTGCCAGATGGTGCGCCATCAGTGCAGTTGCGCCGTGGGCAAGGCACCATCGGCACACCTAGTTACGGCCCTGCCCCTCAGCAGGATTTACAATGAATTTTTTTATTTTTCCCTAAAACTGGTGACACATTAAAGCCGCCGCTGCATACTGTAAATATAGCCCCCTGAGTGCGAATGGGTTGCAAATGGAATGATAATGTGACTATATTATAAGCGACTTGCTGAGTAACATAATGGCAGCACCATGTCTAGAAATTAGTTTAACAAATGTCTTGCTTGCCAGCATCAAACATCTAGAATACCTTTGGCCATGATAAAACTTCACCACTGGGGGGCGTTGTCCCATTGTGGTCTATGGGCATACCCCTTGACCAAGACAGCAAATGGCCATTCTCCAATAAAAAGTGACAGTGCGGAACAGAAGGACAATTTGGGCTGCAGACACTTTCACATACAATGACGTGTGAATGGGTTATTCTGGAACACTGAGAGAATGACTCTGAATATTGTATAATAATATAATAATATATAATGCTATGCCTTCATTGCTCACCCCTCTGTAACTGCGCTATGCGGGTCCAGACATTTTATTAATGGCCAATGCCGGCTGTGCAATTTGTCACTCGGAGTCTGTCCTTCCTGGGAGGCCCCAGAGGAGCCATAAGAGAAAGTCCCCTTTACTATCTGTCATGCAGGAGCTTGTTAGCGGTTAGTATTCATCAGCTGAGTGCAGGCGTTGCGGGAATTAGTTTATGGCCCTTCAGCGGCTCAGGCGGCCGACCTTCTATGTAATAACTCTCCCAGCAGCACTTGTAAGCTTCATACTTTCATTTCTGGGCACTTGTGAGAACTGGCGCACAGTTGCAGTTTACGAAATGATTGCAGAGATTGGATGGGTTGCTATGGGCAACAACTAAATTCTCCTATGCAATAGATTTTATGAGCCCCCCCCCCCTCTAATTATCAGTGCAAGGCTGAGCTGTGGCAACCCAATCACCATCCATTGTACAGAAATCCAAAGGCTGTCATAACGGGCCGATCGATTTAACCCTTCATTAGAAACACATTCCTTAGGTTTGCTGGAACTCCTATGACTCTCTGTTGTTCACCGCTTAATTACTTTACAATAAGCTCAGAATGACGGTATATCATTATTTTATTTATTTATTAACAATTTCTTATATAGCGCAGCAAATTCCATTGTGCTTTACAACTGGACACAATGATGAGACAAAACTGGGTAATAACAAACAGTCACAGCGGTAGGAGGGCCCTGCTCACAAGCTTACACTCTGTGGCCATTGCATTATCAGTAAGAACACATAGCCCCCTTTCTTAGGAATCTTTACCAGTCCAGGTTGACCGCGGAATCTGACAATCAAAGTCACCAACACTCTCAAGGATCAGTAAGTAGAACGCATATGATGGAAACGGCCCCTGGGGTCTGCAGCTGTAAGTTAACCCTTTCAAGGCTTCTGCTCTTTTTTATACCCACCCCGCCGACACCACACATGCATGCACTTAGGGCCTGTTTAGCGCCACCTGCACGCAACGCAGAGGTTCACGTAACTGTGCAGTTTTATGTGACTGCACATGCTCTCAAATCTGCGTCCCACCAATATAAAAATAGCCAGTGGTGTTTTGGACCCATATCTTTATTATTTTATGATATGTAACTGGGAAATATAGAGATTTGCTGCGTATGGTAGCACTGCTGGCACTGAGATAGGACTGAGCGCTTTACCCTTAATCCAGATGTCATGTACAGATGGAGCCACCCTCACCTAGGCTTCTCTGCTGCACCTAGGTGCACCAAGGCTTATTAGCATAATCCTTTCATCTATTGCTCTCAGCAGTGCTGCCATCACAAATTGTGGGGCCCGGGACTGACAAAATAGGCAGCCTCCCCTCCCCCCTCTAAAAATAAATACATATTATATGTGTATATATATATATATATATATATATATATATGTGTGTGTGTGTATGTATGTTTGTATATGTGTATGTATGCGTGTATATATATATATATATATATATATATATATATATATCTCCTATATAATAGCCCTGTGACTCTGTGCCTGGATCTCTAACGCTGGGCGTGGCTAGGAGCTCTCATTGGGTTAGTGGCAGGTCTATCACATCCAGTCCACAGTTGATTGGGCGAGAAACGCCCTCCCACACAGGTTACATCCAATGGGATGCTCTGCCCTTTGGCTGCTGTGTTTTCACAGAGCAGGATTAGCAATGGGACTGATGGAGCTGCAGCTCCAGGCCCACACCCCAAAATAGTCCCCACTGCATCTGCAGCAACACACCCTCCAACAATGTACACATAAACATTGATGCAAATTCGAAAAGGGGGCGTGGCCACTGGTACAGCAGCGTGGCCACGCCCCTTTTCCTATACTTTTAATGGAAGCTTGGAGAGTCAAAAAACGGTACAGACCATAAAAAAAGGTCCTGTACCTGCCAAAAAGGTGCAGCTGGAGGGTGTGTCACTGCATCTGCAGCAAGTCTCTGCGCTGTAGATAGGGAAAAACATCCTTTTACTGCAGCGTCCTATGTCCTGCTGCCAGTCCACCTGCCCCCTCCGGCATCAACAATCCCCACTCCCTAGCCGCAGCGCAGGTGGAACAAAAGCTGCTGCGGCCACCGGCATAGATGTGTATGCAAGCGGCCCAGCGGAAGGCTTTCATAGCCCTCCCTGCGCTGCATACTCTCTGAGCCCCGGAGCCTCCTCTGCGCGTGATGTCACAGAAGTGCCTCCCCGCCACAGCCGCGCCCAGATCCCTAGAGGCCCTGACTCCGCAACACAGCACCTGGGCTGCCGGCCTGGAAGCCCCCAGATGGCGAATGTAGCGGATAGAGTGGGTGATATCGCGGAGGGTAATGTCTGGAAGCTGAATCAATGTAAAAGGTGACAGTTCAGTGCAGTGCAGTGCAGTGCAGTGGGTGTGCAATCAGGGCCGGTGCTACGGTGTCCGGCGCCCCCTGCAAACTATAAATTGGTAACCTCGCATACTTTACAAAGGCACAGCGCACATAATACCCCCTGTGCCAGTGACGCTTACACACATAATGCCCCCTGTAGCAGTGACGCTTACACACATAATGCCCCCTGTACCAGTGACGCTTACACACATAATGCCCCCTGTAGCAGTGATGCTTACACACATAATGCCCCCTGTACCAGTGACGCTTACACACATAATGCCCCCTGTAGCAGTGATGCTTACACACATAATGCCCCCTGTAGCAGTGACGCTTACACACGTAATGCCCTCTGTACCAGTGCCGCTTACACACTAACGCCCCCTGTAGCAGTGATGTTTACACACGTAACGCCCCCTGTACCAGTGTCGCTTACACACGTAACACCCCCTGTACCAGTGTCGCTTACACACGTAACGCCCCCTGTACCAGTGTCGCTTACACACGTAACGCCCCCTGTACCAGTGTCGCTTACACACGTAACGCCCCCTGTACCAGTGTCGCTTACACACGTAACGCCCCCTGTACCAGTGACGCTTACACACATTATGCAGCAGTCACACATACACACACATACACACACACACACACACACACACACACATACTGTACATACATTACACACATACACAGTCACACATATATACAGTATACACAGACACTGTATATACACACACACACACTCACTCTCTTTCCAGACACTTATCTAATGAAGTCTGGCTGGCTGAAGCTGTAGCAGCTCATCCTCCTGCTGCAACATGGTCCCGTGTAGCTCTGCCCCTTACTCCCATCTAGCTCCGCCCACTTTGGCTCCCTCCCAGCCACTGAATGTCACACGGGGAGGGGGAGAGGAGGTTGTGTGCTGCTGGCGCCGCTGCATGTGTGACAGCAGCCGGCAGCAGCAGGGATAGCAGCAGCAGCTCAGCACAGGGATGCAGAGCAGGGAGAACGCCTCTCCTTCCTGGTGCCTCCCTGCACTGCATCCCTTTGCTGAGCGGCTAGCGCCGGACCTGTGTGCAGTGTCACTGACACTGCACAGCACTCTCACCTTTTACATTGATTCAGTCAGTCACTCAGTTCTGCCAGCCAGTCACTATTGTTACCACCAGTGTCCCAACGCTCCGCATTACAGGGAAGTAAACGTACTAAATAAACTACAACTCCCAGCAGCCCTTAGCGCCGAAGCATTCCGGAGCTGTAGTTTATTGCGTACATCTTCTTCCCTGTAATGCGGCAGGTTGGGACACCGGCGCTAACAATAGTGACTGGCTGCTGTGCGAGTCTCTGGGAGAGCCACTGCCAAAGGGAGGACAGCAGCTTAGCTGCTGACAGGAGGAGAAGCAGGATAAGCATTACCCGCCCCTCTCCCACTCACAGTACCTCTGGCCCCATCCGTGGCACCCCCACATCCCCCCTCCAGCATCGGTGGTAGCTCCGGACCCTCTCCCCCACCCGCAACAACCCCGCACCCGTACCTCCCGCCGCACCACCGCATCCGCCCCTCCCCCCACCTGGGCAACCCCGCAACTGCTCCTCCCCCACCCGCAGTGGCTCCGGACCACCGATGCGGCACCCACGCACCCTCCTCCACCTGCGGCACCCCCGCCCCAGCCCCTCCCCCACCTGCGGCACCACCGCAACCGCCCCTCCCGCGGCACCCCAGGATCCCATCTGCCTCTTCCCCGCACCCCCTACTCCCCCAACCAAAGCACCTACTAGGTGATTCACCAGGCCCTGCGTGCGCTGTTCACGCCGTTGCAAGGTGCTTCCACCCCTTAACCATTGCACGCCCTTTGTCCGTGCAATATTTAACCACTCACACAATTATGATTGGATGTAATACACCATATAATAAAAATATTGTACGCCACAAGGGTGTGCAAGGGTTAAGGGGGCGTAGCCTCTTACGACGGTGTGAAGAGCGCTCGTAGGGTGCGATGAATCACCTAGTATGTATATATATATATATATATATATATGTATGTATGTGTGTGTGTGTGTATATATATATATATATTGTGTGTGTGTGTGTGTATATATATATATATATATATATATAGTGTGTGTATATAGATAGATAGATAGTAAAAATAATAAATATATAGTCTAAAAATAAATAAATCCTGTGAACAGTAGTGGTGGTGCTTATACATGCCTCCAATAGTAGCGTCGCACCACTTACACATAATGACCACACACACACACACACACACACACACACACACACACACACACACACACACACACACACACACACTTTCTCTCTCTTACTCACTCTCTCTAACTTACCTATCACAGGAGCTGTTGCAGAGCATTCTCCTGTGACCTGTGGTAGCAGCCAGCCTGGTCCTGTGTAGCCCCGCCCCGTCCATTCTTGTAGCCCCGATCCTTTTCATAATGTTGAAGCTAGATCCAAGTGGGCCAAGGGACCTTTCCCGTCAGGGGGAGGAGTCACGACACAAGGGGGAGGAGCTAGGCCAGCGGGATAGTTCCTCTATTATCCACGCCACCAACTATTACCTTTAGTAATCAGGTGGCGAGCGAAGCGGAGCAAGCCACCGAACCCGAAGCGTGGCGAGCATACTTTTTGGGTACTCTGTTCGGCCGTAGCTCCTCCCCCTGGTGACGTGTCTCCTCCCCTAGGTACGTCAGAAGGTCCCTCCTCCCACTCCGATATAGAATTAACCCTTTTCATACCGGAGTTCTAACACTGTCACAGGAGGGGGTGGGGGCGGTGAGGATGCTGCAAACTTCAATTGAAAACGTCCCTCCCAAAATGGGTGCTGCCTCAGAGGAGACAGTTAATAAAGATACTAGAGGAGCCTCCTCTAGTATCTTTAATAATTGTCTCCTATGAGGCGGCGGACATTTTGGGAGGGCCGCTTACAATTGATGCTTGCAGCGTCTTCTCCCCCTCCTGTGACTGTCAGATCTCGGGCACGAAAAGGGAGCGGAGCAAAGCAGCGGGCGGGCGGCGACATGAGCGGCCCGGGCCCTCTCCTGTCTGTTAGAAAGGCCGGACTCGGGACTACTGTGCCTGCAGCACCCCCTTGATGGTGGGCCTGGTTCTCAGCTGCAATACAATACAGAGAGAACAATACAGCAGGGGATTAAGTCCAACTGACCTGGCTCATTTTATCCTATTAAAGGCCAAGATAAAGATGGCTCCATCTGTATAAACATATACTTTATTTCAAATGACAAGTTGCTGCTGCAGCCTTAAATGCCCCTACGGGATTCAGACCCGGAGCGTATTTATGCACAAATCGTTTAATAATAAAAAAAATAATTTAAGTATCACATTCCCTATTAATTATGCATTATTACTGCATGTCTCTAGTAGTAATATGCTGCATTCGCCCAGTCCTGTAGTAGTGCAGCCACTCCCATTTCAGCTTCCTATGTAGGAAACTCTCTGTAAAATAAAAAACCCACTCTAAGCAGCTTTTTGGAATTCACACACGATTATTCCAGCATTTGCACTTTAAATATGGTCTTTGCTTACTTGGGCCAAATCGGGTCATGTATACGTCAGATGTGATATTCCTGTGTAGATTAAGTTAGCGCTCTCTGTAGTCACATATCTCTTGCATGACGTCTAACAGATGTTGGGCCCAACTGAACACTAGGTTATTTTCCTTAAGGATTATCTCATTTGAGTAAGGTTGGCATGAGGGATTTGGAAGGAGATAAGGGGATTATGGGATAAAGACAAATGCAATAACACTCCGAAGAATGGCAAACTGTTCAAGGAGGGTCTGCAAAAAGACCTTAATCGTTTATATGTTCATCTCTCAACGTATACATAGATAAGAGACACTAATATATAGAAATAATAATGTCAGTCGTTGTATGATGTAGCATCATCAATCACCAGTCAATAAAGTAACTCTTAGTTCCAGAAAGTCAAATCGCAACAATCCAAATGTTTTTCTCTTTTGCCCTTCTCTTATCTGTGAGTGGCAATACATCCCAGGAAAGTATCTACTCCCCTGACCTTGTCCTTACTCAGACCAGCAGAAAAGGACACATCTCTAGGTGTGATTTTAAATTATTATTCTGCAAAGCTCCAAGATAGTTTTCTTCGAGTGTTGCAATAGTGCCTGCAGAAGATGAGTATCTTGTTGTCAGAAGAGATACACTATGCACCCCACCCTGCAGATTAATCTGTGGCAAAGCAGAATTTATATAACCTATTTTAATAGAACGGTCTACGAAAAACAGATCCTTCACTGGCAATGGCTGCAGCTTTTCAAAAACTCGGATGTAAGTTCCAAATCCTAGTTTGTCTGCGTGTCGCTAGATTCTTCTAAGCTGTATCTGACCCCTTCTATCAAACCACCTTTTCTTATCACTACCAGGTGTCTTCCCTAATGCCTGCAGCTCTGGATACAGAGAATTGCTGCTCTGACTGCGATTTAGCTGCTTTCTGTTTTGGATCTATGTCTAGACACTGTCTGATGGCCATCAAGTTATTTCAGATTACACTTATCTCTCCAGGATGAGGCAGGTTCTCGTGATGGGCAGATATCCTTGCTTTCTGTTTTCCTGGCCTTCCATATAACTACTGATCCCGATGTCTTGTCTGTGCACTCAAAGCAGCTATTAAGCTTGATACTTTGAGCAGGAGACCTGGGAAGTGTCTGACCTGCTGGCACTGTCCAACCCAAAGTAAATGATGTTTCCATTGAAAAAACAGAGGACAATTCATCTGTTGCATTTATTTTCTTGGCTGGTTAAGCATCTATTAATCACTTCTTCGCTTGATGGCCTACTGTATATGTTAAATTAAAGAATTGTGTGAAACCTCTGTTGTGTTCAGCACCACGGTAGGTGGACAGCGGCTGCCTGTCCCATTTTGACAGCTGAGCAAGCTCTGGTGCAGAGAGGCTTAGAGCTAGCCCCATACACACTAGAAAAGGGCTTTCTGAGCGATATTGTTAAAATTATCGCCTAGTGTGTACACACTGATTATCGTTAACGATGTGCGCTCCCGCGCGTCGTTAACGACCCCCTCCCTCACCTGAGCATGTACAGACGAGGGAGGTCCTCGTTGATTATGCAGCATGGGTGTCGTTGCCCCCCCCCCCGCCATCGCTCCCTTCACTTGCACTTGACAATGCCGGCACCCTGCCGAGTTCCCACCGCTACCAATACTGGCATCGGTGGGGACTCGGCTAGTGTGTATGAGGCCTAATTCTGAGTCACATGCAAGTCCAAATGCATGACGGTCCTGCGGACCCACGCAGACTGCATATGCGCAGTAGAAAGCAAATGCAAGCTGCATATACAACGCACGATGCATATGCACACAGACAGGGCTTTAAGGTGCAGACGGATTGATCTGTTCGTTGCCCGATAGATCTAAGAACAGATCCCCCTATTGGGAGTGTCGTTGGCATTGGTGTGTCATGGGTGGAGATGGGTCACCTGTCTCTGACTGGTCTTTTTACACCCATGAATGGAAAGACAGTGTATGGCGCTCCCTTACTCATGAAGGTGGGCAAACAACCGGTATAGACAGGCAGATATTCTCATTAGTATACGGTAGAAAGGATGCTCAGCCAGGAGTGTAGCTATGCAGACTTACTGGCCACGGCGCACCTGTAGGTTACTCAGGTGATCTATGGTCACGCCGATTGATCTGATGGTGCAGTGGACAGGGCTGCCACCAGAAATTGTGGGGCCCGGGACTGACAAAATAGGAAGCCCCCCCCCCACCCCCGAAAAAAAGTTAAATAAAAATAAATATATATTCCAAAAAAAAAAAAAATTCTATGCAGACACGAAGCCACCCCCTCAGGTCTCCAGTCTGTGTATTTAAGGTAGGAATAGATATTTATTTATTTTAGTTGAAATTTTTGAATTCGCCATCAGACACCTTAAGATCTCACCTCATTTTTCTTTTTATATATATATATAATATTATATGCACATGCATACATACATGTGCCACTGTCTGGAGGGCCCAAGATGCTCATGCTGCTGCCTGCCCGCCTCTGTCCCCGCTGTTCTGCTGCTGTCCTTTGTCCTCCTGCAGCTCTGTATTGAAAATGTCCCTCTCAAAATGGCCGCCGCTTCAAAGGAGACAGTTATTAAAGATACTAACTAGACGGCTCCTCTAGTATCTTTAATAACTGTCTCCTCTTTGGTGGCGGCCATTTTGGGAGAGACGTTTTTCAATACAGAGCTGCTGGAGGATCAGAGGAGAGCGGCAGAACAGCGGGGATGACAGGGGGACGGCGGCGGGCAGGCGGCTGCATGAGCATCCCGGGCCCTCCTCTTTCTTCAGAGAGGCCGGGCCCGGGACAGCTGTGCCCCCAGCACCCCCCTGATGGCGGGCCTGGCAGCGGATCATGGTGACATCAAGTGAACTAGGGCACTACAGTTGGGCATAGTATTAACTAGGGAACTACTATGGGGCATTTCATTAACTAGGGAACTACTATGGGGCATTTCATTAACTAGGGAACTACTATGGGGCATTTCATTAACTAGGGCACTACTATGGGGCATTTAATTAACTAGGGAACTACTATGGGGCATTTCATTAACTAGGGAACTACTATGGGGCATTTCATTAACTAGGGCACTACTATGGGGCATTTCAGTAACTAGGGCACTACTATGGGGCATTTCAGTAACTAGGGCACTACTATGGGGCATATTATTAACTAGGGAACTACTATGGGGCATTTCATTAACTAGGGCACTACTATGGGGCATTTCAGTAACTAGGGCACTACTATGGGGCATTTCATTAACTAGGGAACTACTATGGGACATTTCATTAACTAGGGCACTACTATTTGGCATTTCATTAACTAGGGCACTACTGTGGGGCATTTCATTAACTAGGGCACTACTATGGGGCATTTCATTAACTAGGGAACTACTATGGGGCATTTCATTAACTAGGGCACTACTATGGGGCATTTCATTAACTAGGGCACTACTATGGGGCATTTCATTAACTAGGGCACTACTATGGGGCATTTCATTAACTAGGGAACTACTATAGTTCAGAAAATGAACTAGGGCACTATTATGGGACATATCACTAACAACTGCGGTGGAAATGTATCTCTCTGGAAGCATTTGGACAGGCCGGGGCATTTGAGTATGATAAAGATTGTTGCAATCAGTGGTATAGTATAAATAGATACACAGCTGCATATAGCTGGCAGGAATAACATTGTATGTGAAATATCTGGAATACCTGCTCCGTGTTGTGTGTCAGTGGGCCGGCGCTTTCACCATCGCGCCCAATTGTTCCACTTGTTTGAAATATCTCTGGCAATAGCTTTTTAACAGCCTGCTGTGTGTTGTGGATCAGAGAAATAATGTCAACAGGAAAATATCTAAGAGGGTTTGGAATATTACAAGTGATTTCGGGGAAGTGATGTTGAGAATGTAATGCAGCCGTGCACCAGACAGATAAGATCCTTGTATTGGTCACACTGGGGAGTCTAACAAGACATCACAGATCCTGCGGGAGGGGACGCAATGTCTCTCTAACGGGAAATATAGCTCTGCGTGGTGACATTATACAGGATTATATCATCCAGGGCTGAGCCAGGCCCGGCAGATAACATATACCGTCACCCTCAGCTTCATAGATACATGGGTAATAGCAGACCAGGATGACCTTATGTCTGTGTATTAGGAGGAGGGGAGAGGTCAGTGCGCCCTGATGTCTGTGTATTAGGAGGAGGGGAGAGGTCAGTGCCCCCTGATGTCTGTGTATTAGGAGGAGGGGAGAGGTCAGTGCCCCTGATGTCTGTGTATTAGGAGGAGGGGAGAGGTCAGTGCGCCCTGATGTCTGTGTATTAGGATGATGGGAGTGGTCAGTGTCCCCTGATGTCTGTGTATTAGGAGGAGGGGAGAGGTCAGTGTCCCCTGATGTCTGTGTATTAGGAGGAGGGGAGAGGTCAGTGTCCCCTGATGTCTGTGTATTAGGAGGAGGGAAGAGGTCAGTGCCCCCTGATGTCTGTGTATTAGGAGGAGGGGAGAGGTCAGTGTGCCCTGATGTCTGTGTATTAGGAGGAGGGGAGAGGTCAGTGCCCCCTGATGTCTGTATATTAGGAGGAGGGGAGAGGTCAGTGTCCCCTGATGTCTGTGTATTTTGGAGGAGGGGAGAGGTCAGTGCGCCCTGATGTCTTGTGTATTAGGAGGAGGGGTGAGGTAAGTGTGCCCTGATATCTGTGTATTAGGAGGAGGGGAGAGGTCAGTGCGCCCTGATGTCTTGTGTATTAGGAGGAGGGGAGAGGTCAGTGTGTCCTGATATCTGTGTATTAGGAGGATGGGAGAGGTCAGTGCCCCCTGATGTCTGTGTATTAGGAGGAGGGGAGAGGTCAGTGCGCCCTGATGTCTGTGTATTAGGAGGATGGGAGAGGTCTGTGCCCTGATGTCTGTGTATTAGGAGGAGGGGAGAGGTCAGTGCCCCCTGATGTCTGTGTATTAGGAGGAGGGGAGAGGTCAGTTCGCCCTGATGTCTTATTAGGAGGATGGGAGAGGTCTGTGCCCTGATGTCTGTGTATTAGGAGGAGGGGAGAGGTCTGTGCCCTGATGTCTGTGTATTAGGAGGAGAGGAGAGGTCAGTGCCCCCTGATGTCTGTGTATTAGGAGGAGGGAGAGGTCAGTGCCCCCTGATGCCTGTGTATTAGGAGGAGAGGAGATGTCAGTGCCCCCTGATGTCTGTGTATTAGGAGGAGGGGAGAGGTCAGTGCCCCCTGATGTCTGTGTATTAGGAGGAGGGGAGAGGTCAGTGTCCCCTGATGTCTGTGTATTAGGAGGAGGAGAGAGGTCAGTGAGCCCTGATGTCTGTGTATTAGGAGGAGGGGAGAGGTCAGTGCCCCCTGATGTCTGTGTATTAGGAGGAGGGGAGAGGTCAGTGTCCCCTGATATCTATGTATTAGGAGGATGGGAGAGGTCAGTGTGTCCTGATATCTGTGTATTAGGAGGAGCGGAGAGGTCAGTGCCCCCTGATGTCTGTGTATTAGGAGGAGGGGAGAGGTCAGTGCCCCCTGATGTCTGTGTATTAGGAGGATGGGAGAGGTCTGTGTGCCCTGATGTCTGTGTATTAGGAGGATGGGAGAGGTCAGTGTCCCCTGATGTCTGTGTATTAGGAGGAGGGGAGAGGTCAGTGCCCCCTGATGTCTGTATATTAGGAGGAGGGGAGAGGTCAGTGTCCTCTGATGTCTGTGTATTAGGAGGAGGGAAGAGGTCAGTGCCCCCGATTTCTGTGTATTAGGAGGGGGAGAGGTCAGTGCCCCTGATGTCTATGTATTAGGAGGAGGGGAGAGGCCAGTGTCCTCTGATTTCTGTGTATTAGGAGGAGGGAAGAGGTCAGTGCCCCCTGATTTCTGTGTATTAGGAGGGGGAGAGGTCATGAGGTCAGTGCCCCCTGATGTCTGTGTATTAGGAGGAGAGGAGAGGTCAGTGCCCCCTGATGTCTGTGTATTAGGAGGAGGAGAGAGGTCAGTGAGCCCTGATGTCTGTGTATTAGGAGGAGGGGAGAGGTCAGTGCCCCTGATGTCTGTGTATTAGGAGGAGGGAAGAGGTCAGTGTCCTCTGATTTCTGTGTATTAGGAGGAGGGAAGAGGTCAGTGCCCCCTGATTTCTGTGTATTAGGAGGGGGAGAGTTCAGTGCCCCCTGATGTCTGTGTATTAGGAGGAGGGGAGAGGTCAGTGCCCCCTGATGTCTGTGTATTAGGAGGAGGGGAGAGGTCAGTGTCCCCTGATATCTATGTATTAGGAGGATGGGAGAGGTCAGTGTGTCCTGATATCTGTGTATTAGGAGGAGCGGAGAGGTCAGTGCCCCCTGATGTCTGTGTATTGGGAGGAGGGGAGAGGTCAGTGTCCCCTGATATCTATGTAATAGGAGGATGGGAGAGGTCAGTGTGTCCTGATATCTGTGTATTAGGAGGAGGGGAGAGGTCAGTGCCCCCTGATGTCTGTGTATTAGGAGGAGGGGAGAGGTCAGTGTGTCCTGATGTCTGTGTATTAGGAGGAGGGGAGAGGTCATTGCGCCCTGATGTCTGTGTATTAGGAGGAGGGGAGAGGTCATTGCACCCTGATGTCTGTGTATTAGAAGGAGGGGAGAGGTCAGTGCCCCCTGATATCTGTGTATTAGGAGGAGGGGAGAGGTCAGTGCCCCCTGATGTCTGTGTATTAGGAGGAGGGGAGAGGTCAGTGCCCCCTGATGTCTGTGTATTAGGAGGAGGGGTGAGGTTAGTGTGCCCTGATGTCTGTGTATTAGGAGGAGGGGAAAGGTAATTGCACCCTGATGTCTGTGTATTAGGAGGAGGGTAGAGGTCAGTGCGTCCTGATGTCTGTGTATTAGGAGGATGGGAGAGGTCAGTGCCCCCTGATGTCTGTGCATTAGGAGGAGGGGAGAGGTCAGTGTCCCCTGATGTCTGTGTATTTTGGAGGAGGGGAGAGGTCAGTGTGCCCTGATGTCTTGTGTATTAGGAGGAGGGGTGAGGTAAGTGTGCCCTGATATCTGTGTATTAGGAGGAGGGGAGAGGTCAGTGTGCCCTGATATCTGTGTATTAGGAGGAGGGGAGAGGTCAGTGCCCCCTGATGTCTGTGTATTAGGAGGAGGGGTGAGGTTAGTGTGCCCTGATGTCTGTGTATAAGGAGGAGGGGAGAGGTCAGTGCCCCCTGATGTCTGTGTATTAGGAGAAGAGGAGAGGTCAGTGTCCCCTGATGTCTGTGTATTAGGAGGATGGGAGAGGTCAGTGCGCCCTGATGTCTGTATTAGGAGGAGGGTAGAGGTCAGTGCGTCCTGATGTTTGTGTATTAGAAGGATGGGAGAGGTCAGTGCCCCCTGATGTCTGTGTATTAGGAGGAGGGGAGAGGTCAGTGTGCCTTGATGTCTGTGTATTAGGAGGAGGGGAGAGGTCAGTGTGTCCTGATGTCTGTGTATTAGGAGGAGGGGAGAGGTCAGTGTCCCCTGATGTCTGTGTATTAGCAGGAGGGGAGAGGTCAGGTCCCCCAGGTGTCTGTGTATTAGGAGGAGGGGAGCGGTCAGTGCCCCTTGATGCCTGTGTATTAGGAGGAGGGGAGAGGTCAGTGCCCCTGATGTCTGTGTATTAGGAGGAGGGGAGAGGTCAGTGCGCCCTGATGTCTGTGTATTAGGAGGAGGAGAGAGGTCAGTGAGCCCTGATGTCTGTGTATTAGGAGGAGGGGAGAGGTCAGTGCCCCCTGATGTCTGTGTATTAGGAGGATGGGAGAGGTCAGTGTGTCCTGATGTCTGTGTATTAGGAGGAGGGGAGAGGTCAGTGCCCCTGATGTCTATGTATTAGGAGGAGGGGAGAGGTCAGTGTCCCCTGATGTCTGTGTATTAGGAGGAGGGGAGAGGTCAGTGTGTCCTGATGTCTTGTGTATTAGGAGGAGGGGAGAGGTCAGTGTGTCCTGATGTCTGTGTATTAGGAGGAGGGAAGAGGTCAGTGCCCCCTGATTTCTGTGTATTAGGAGGGGGAGAGTTCAGTGCCCCCTGATGTCTGTGTATTAGGAGGAGGGGAGAGGTCAGTGTCCCCTGATGTCTGTGTATTAGGAGGAGGGGAGAGGTCAGTGCCCCCTGATGTCTGTGTATTAGGAGGAGGGGAGAGGTCAGTGTCCCCTGATATCTATGTATTAGGAGGATGGGAGAGGTCAGTGTGTCCTGATATCTGTGTATTAGGAGGAGTGGAGAGGTCAGTGTGTCCTGATGTCTGTGTATTAGGAGGAGGGGAGAGGTCATTGCGCCCTGATGTCTGTGTATTAGGAGGAGGGGAGAGGTCATTGCACCCTGATGTCTGTGTATTAGAAGGAGGGGAGAGGTCAGTGCCCCCTGATATCTGTGTATTAGGAGGAGGGGAGAGGTCAGTGCCCCCTGATATCTGTGTATTAGGAGGAGGGGAGAGGTCAGTGCCCCCTGATGTCTGTGTATTAGGAGGAGGGGTGAGGTTAGTGTGCCCTGATGTCTGTGTATTAGGAGGAGGGGAAAGGTAATTGCACCCTGATGTCTGTGTATTAGGAGGAGGGTAGAGGTCAGTGCGTTCTGATGTCTGTGTATTAGGAGGATGGGAGAGGTCAGTGCCCCCTGATGTCTGTGCATTAGGAGGAGGGGAGAGGTCAGTGTCCCCTGATGTCTGTGTATTTTGGAGGAGGGGAGAGGTCAGTGCGCCCTGATGTCTTGTGTATTAGGAGGAGGGGTGAGGTAAGTGTGCCCTGATATCTGTGTATTAGGAGGAGGTGAGAGGTCAGTGCGCCCTGATATCTGTGTATTAGGAGGAGGGGAGAGGTCAGTGCCCCCTGATGTCTGTGTATTAGGAGGAGGGGTGAGGTTAGTGTGCCCTGATGTCTGTGTATTAGGAGGAGGGGTGAGGTTAGTGTGCCCTGATGTCTGTGTATTAGGAGGAGGGGAGAGGTCAGTGCCCCCTGATGTCTGTGTATTAGGAGGAGAGGAGAGGTCAGTGTCCCCTGATGTCTGTGTATTAGGAGGATGGGAGAGGTCAGTGCGCCCTGATGTCTGTATTAGGAGGAGGGTAGAGGTCAGTGCGTCCTGATGTTTGTGTATTAGAAGGATGGGAGAGGTCAGTGTGCCCTGATGTCTGTGTATTAGGAGGAGGGGAGAGGTCAGTGTGCCCTGATGTCTGTGTATTAGAAGGAGGGGAGAGGTCAGTGCCCCCTGATATCTGTGTATTAGGAGGAGGGGAGAGGTCAGTGCCCCCTGATGTCTGTGTATTAGGAGGAGGGGAGAGGTCAGTGCCCCCTGATGTCTGTGTATTAGGAGGAGGGGTGAGGTTAGTGTGCCCTGATGTCTGTGTATTAGGAGGAGGGGAAAGGTAATTGCACCCTGATGTCTGTGTATTAGGAGGAGGGTAGAGGTCAGTGTGTCCTGATGTCTGTGTATTAGAAGGATGGGAGAGGTCAGTGCCCCCTGATGTCTGTGCATTAGGAGGAGGGGAGAGGTCAGTGTCCCCTGATGTCTGTGTATTTTGGAGGAGGGGAGAGGTCAGTGCGCCCTGATGTCTTGTGTATTAGGAGGAGGGGTGAGGTAAGTGTGCCCTGATATCTGTGTATTAGGAGAAGAGGAGAGGTCAGTGTCCCCTGATGTCTGTGTATTAGGAGGATGGGAGAGGTCAGTGCGCCCTGATGTCTGTATTAGGAGGAGGGTAGAGGTCAGTGCGTCCTGATGTTTGTGTATTAGAAGGATGGGAGAGGTCAGTGCCCCCTGATGTCTGTGTATTAGGAGGAGGGGAGAGGTCAGTGTGCCTTGATGTCTGTGTATTAGGAGGAGGGGAGAGGTCAGTGTGTCCTGATGTCTGTGTATTAGGAGGAGGGGAGAGGTCAGTGTCCCCTGATGTCTGTGTATTAGCAGGAGGGGAGAGGTCAGGTCCCCCAGGTGTCTGTGTATTAGGAGGAGGGGAGCGGTCAGTGCCCCTTGATGCCTGTGTATTAGGAGGAGGGGAGAGGTCAGTGCCCCCTGATGTCTGTGTATTAGGAGGAGGGGAGAGGTCAGTGTCCCCTGATATCTATGTATTAGGAGGATGGGAGAGGTCAGTGTGTCCTGATATCTGTGTATTAGGAGGAGCGGAGAGGTCAGTGCCCCCTGATGTCTGTGTATTGGGAGGAGGGGAGAGGTCAGTGTCCCCTGATATCTATGTAATAGGAGGATGGGAGAGGTCAGTGTGTCCTGATATCTGTGTATTAGGAGGAGTGGAGAGGTCAGTGTGTCCTGATGTCTGTGTATTAGGAGGAGGGGAGAGGTCATTGCGCCCTGATGTCTGTGTATTAGGAGGAGGGGAGAGGTCATTGCACCCTGATGTCTGTGTATTAGAAGGAGGGGAGAGGTCAGTGCCCCCTGATATCTGTGTATTAGGAGGAGGGGAGAGGTCAGTGCCCCCTGATATCTGTGTATTAGGAGGAGGGGAGAGGTCAGTGCCCCCTGATGTCTGTGTATTAGGAGGAGGGGTGAGGTTAGTGTGCCCTGATGTCTGTGTATTAGGAGGAGGGGAAAGGTAATTGCACCCTGTCTGTGTATTAGGAGGAGGGTAGAGGTCAGTGCGTCCTGATGTCTGTGTATTAGGAGGATGGGAGAGGTCAGTGCCCCCTGATGTCTGTGCATTAGGAGGAGGGGAGAGGTCAGTGTCCCCTGATGTCTGTGTATTTTGGAGGAGGGGAGAGGTCAGTGCGCCCTGATGTCTTGTGTATTAGGAGGAGGGGTGAGGTAAGTGTGCCCTGATATCTGTGTATTAGGAGGAGGTGAGAGGTCAGTGCGCCCTGATATCTGTGTATTAGGAGGAGGGGAGAGGTCAGTGCCCCCTGATGTCTGTGTATTAGGAGGAGGGGTGAGGTTAGTGTGCCCTGATGTCTGTGTATTAGGAGGAGGGGTGAGGTTAGTGTGCCCTGATGTCTGTGTATTAGGAGGAGGGGAGAGGTCAGTGCCCCCTGATGTCTGTGTATTAGGAGGAGAGGAGAGGTCAGTGTCCCCTGATGTCTGTGTATTAGGAGGATGGGAGAGGTCAGTGCGCCCTGATGTCTGTATTAGGAGGAGGGTAGAGGTCAGTGCGTCCTGATGTTTGTGTATTAGAAGGATGGGAGAGGTCAGTGTGCCCTGATGTCTGTGTATTAGGAGGAGGGGAGAGGTCAGTGTGCCCTGATGTCTGTGTATTAGAAGGAGGGGAGAGGTCAGTGCCCCCTGATATCTGTGTATTAGGAGGAGGGGAGAGGTCAGTGCCCCCTGATGTCTGTGTATTAGGAGGAGGGGAGAGGTCAGTGCCCCCTGATGTCTGTGTATTAGGAGGAGGGGTGAGGTTAGTGTGCCCTGATGTCTGTGTATTAGGAGGAGGGGAAAGGTAATTGCACCCTGATGTCTGTGTATTAGGAGGAGGGTAGAGGTCAGTGTGTCCTGATGTCTGTGTATTAGAAGGATGGGAGAGGTCAGTGCCCCCTGATGTCTGTGCATTAGGAGGAGGGGAGAGGTCAGTGTCCCCTGATGTCTGTGTATTTTGGAGGAGGGGAGAGGTCAGTGCGCCCTGATGTCTTGTGTATTAGGAGGAGGGGTGAGGAAAGTGTGCCCTGATATCTGTGTATTAGGAGAAGAGGAGAGGTCAGTGTCCCCTGATGTCTGTGTATTAGGAGGATGGGAGAGGTCAGTGCGCCCTGATGTCTGTATTAGGAGGAGGGTAGAGGTCAGTGCGTCCTGATGTTTGTGTATTAGAAGGATGGGAGAGGTCAGTGCCCCCTGATGTCTGTGTATTAGGAGGAGGGGAGAGGTCAGTGTGCCTTGATGTCTGTGTATTAGGAGGAGGGGAGAGGTCAGTGTGTCCTGATGTCTGTGTATTAGGAGGAGGGGAGAGGTCAGTGTCCCCTGATGTCTGTGTATTAGCAGGAGGGGAGAGGTCAGGTCCCCCAGGTGTCTGTGTATTAGGAGGAGGGGAGCGGTCAGTGCCCCTTGATGCCTGTGTATTAGGAGGAGGGGAGAGGTCAGTGCCCCTGATGTCTGTGTATTAGGAGGAGGGGAGAGGTCAGTGCGCCCTGATGTCTGTGTATTAGGAGGAGGAGAGAGGTCAGTGAGCCCTGATGTCTGTGTATTAGGAGGAGGGGAGAGGTCAGTGCCCCCTGATGTCTGTGTATTAGGAGGATGGGAGAGGTCAGTGTGTCCTGATGTCTGTGTATTAGGAGGAGGGGAGAGGTCAGTGCCCCTGATGTCTATGTATTAGGAGGAGGGGAGAGGTCAGTGTCCCCTGATGTCTGTGTATTAGGAGGAGGGGAGAGGTCAGTGTGTCCTGATGTCTTGTGTATTAGGAGGAGGGGAGAGGTCAGTGTGTCCTGATGTCTGTGTATTAGGAGGAGGGAAGAGGTCAGTGCCCCCTGATTTCTGTGTATTAGGAGGGGGAGAGTTCAGTGCCCCCTGATGTCTGTGTATTAGGAGGAGGGGAGAGGTCAGTGTCCCCTGATGTCTGTGTATTAGGAGGAGGGGAGAGGTCAGTGCCCCCTGATGTCTGTGTATTAGGAGGAGGGGAGAGGTCAGTGTCCCCTGATATCTATGTATTAGGAGGATGGGAGAGGTCAGTGTGTCCTGATATCTGTGTATTAGGAGGAGCGGAGAGGTCAGTGCCCCCTGATGTCTGTGTATTGGGAGGAGGGGAGAGGTCAGTGTCCCCTGATATCTATGTAATAGGAGGATGGGAGAGGTCAGTGTGTCCTGATATCTGTGTATTAGGAGGAGGGGAGAGGTCAGTGCCCCCTGATGTCTGTGTATTAGGAGGAGTGGAGAGGTCAGTGTGTCCTGATGTCTGTGTATTAGGAGGAGGGGAGAGGTCATTGCGCCCTGATGTCTGTGTATTAGGAGGAGGGGAGAGGTCATTGCACCCTGATGTCTGTGTATTAGAAGGAGGGGAGAGGTCAGTGCCCACTGATATCTGTGTATTAGGAGGAGGGGAGAGGTCAGTGCCCCCTGATATCTGTGTATTAGGAGGACGGGAGAGGTCAGTGCCCCCTGATGTCTGTGTATTAGGAGGAGGGGTGAGGTTAGTGTGCCCTGATGTCTGTGTATTAGGAGGAGGGGAAAGGTAATTGCACCCTGATGTCTGTGTATTAGGAGGAGGGTAGAGGTCGGTGCGTCCTGATGTCTGTGTATTAGGAGGATGGGAGAGGTCAGTGCCCCCTGATGTCTGTGCATTAGGAGGAGGGGAGAGGTCAGTGTCCCCTGATGTCTGTGTATTTTGGAGGAGGGGAGAGGTCAGTGCGCCCTGATGTCTTGTGTATTAGGAGGAGGGGTGAGGTAAGTGTGCCCTGATATCTGTGTATTAGGAGGAGGTGAGAGGTCAGTGCGCCCTGATATCTGTGTATTAGGAGGAGGGGAGAGGTCAGTGCCCCCTGATGTCTGTGTATTAGGAGGAGGGGTGAGGTTAGTGTGCCCTGATGTCTGTGTATTAGGAGGAGGGGTGAGGTTAGTGTGCCCTGATGTCTGTGTATTAGGAGGAGGGGTGAGGTTAGTGTGCCCTGATGTCTGTGTATTAGGAGGAGGGGAGAGGTCAGTGCCCCCTGATGTCTGTGTATTAGGAGGAGAGGAGAGGTCAGTGTCCCCTGATGTCTGTGTATTAGGAGGATGGGAGAGGTCAGTGCGCCCTGATGTCTGTATTAGGAGGAGGGTAGAGGTCAGTGCGTCCTGATGTTTGTGTATTAGAAGGATGGGAGAGGTCAGTGTGCCCTGATGTCTGTGTATTAAGAGGAGGGGAGAGGTCAGTGTGCCCTGATGTCTGTGTATTAGAAGGAGGGGAGAGGTCAGTGCCCCCTGATATCTGTGTATTAGGAGGAGGGGAGAGGTCAGTGCCCCCTGATGTCTGTGTATTAGGAGGAGGGGAGAGGTCAGTGCCCCCTGATGTCTGTGTATTAGGAGGAGGGGTGAGGTTAGTGTGCCCTGATGTCTGTGTATTAGGAGGAGGGGAAAGGTAATTGCACCCTGATGTCTGTGTATTAGGAGGAGGGTAGAGGTCAGTGTGTCCTGATGTCTGTGTATTAGGAGGATGGGAGAGGTCAGTGCCCCCTGATGTCTGTGCATTAGGAGGAGGGGAGAGGTCAGTGTCCCCTGATGTCTGTGTATTTTGGAGGAGGGGAGAGGTCAGTGCGCCCTGATGTCTTGTGTATTAGGAGGAGGGGTGAGGTAAGTGTGCCCTGATATCTGTGTATTAGGAGGAGGGGAGAGGTCAGTGCGCCCTGATGTCTGTGTATTAGGAGGAGGGGAAAGGTAATTGCACCCTGATGTCTGTGTATTAGGAGGAGGGTAGAGGTCAGTGTGTCCTGATGTCTGTGTATTAGGAGGATGGGAGAGGTCAGTGCCCCCTGATGTCTGTGCATTAGGAGGAGGGGAGAGGTCAGTGTCCCCTGATGTCTGTGTATTTTGGAGGAGGGGAGAGGTCAGTGCGCCCTGATGTCTTGTGTATTAGGAGGAGGGGTGAGGTAAGTGTGCCCTGATATCTGTGTATTAGGAGGAGGGGAGAGGTCAGTGCGCCCTGATATCTGTGTATTAGGAGGAGGGGAGAGGTCAGTGCCCCCTGATGTCTGTGTATTAGGAGGAGGGGTGAGGTTAGTGTGCCCTGATGTCTGTGTATTAGGAGGAGGGGAGAGGTCAGTGCCCCCTGATGTCTGTGTATTAGGAGGAGAGGAGAGGTCAGTGTCCCCTGATGTCTGTGTATTAGGAGGATGGGAGAGGTCAGTGCGCCCTGATGTCTGTATTAGGAGGAGGGTAGAGGTCAGTGCGTCCTGATGTTTGTGTATTAGGAGGAGGGGAGAGGTCAGTGCCCCCTGATGTCTGTGTATTAGGAGGAGGGGAGAGGTCAGTGCGCCCTGATGTCTGTGTATTAGGAGGAGGGGAGAGGTCAGTGCGCCCTGATGTCTGTATTAGGAGGAGGGTAGAGGTCAGTGCGTCCTGATGTTTGTGTATTAGAAGGATGGGAGAGGTCAGTGTGCCCTGATGTCTGTGTATTAGGAGGAGGGGAGAGGTCAGTGTGCCCTGATGTCTGTGTATTAGAAGGAGGGGAGAGGTCAGTGCCCCCTGATATCTGTGTATTAGGAGGAGGGGAGAGGTCAGTGCCCCCTGATGTCTGTGTATTAGGAGGAGGGGTGAGGTTAGTGTGCCCTGATGTCTGTGTATTAGGAGGAGGGGAAAGGTAATTGCACCCTGATGTCTGTGTATTAGGAGGAGGGTAGAGGTCAGTGTGTCCTGATGTCTGTGTATTAGGAGGATGGGAGAGGTCAGTGCCCCCTGATGTCTGTGCATTAGGAGGAGGGGAGAGGTCAGTGTCCCCTGATGTCTGTGTATTTTGGAGGAGGGGAGAGGTCAGTGCGCCCTGATGTCTTGTGTATTAGGAGGAGGGGTGAGGTAAGTGTGCCCTGATATCTGTGTATTAGGAGGAGGGGAGAGGTCAGTGCGCCCTGATATCTGTGTATTAGGAGGAGGGGAGAGGTCAGTGCCCCCTGATGTCTGTGTATTAGGAGGAGGGGTGAGGTTAGTGTGCCCTGATGTCTGTGTATTAGGAGGAGGGGAGAGGTCAGTGCCCCCTGATGTCTGTGTATTAGGAGGAGAGGAGAGGTCAGTGTCCCCTGATGTCTGTGTATTAGGAGGATGGGAGAGGTCAGTGCGCCCTGATGTCTGTATTAGGAGGAGGGTAGAGGTCAGTGCGTCCTGATGTTTGTGTATTAGGAGGAGGGGAGAGGTCAGTGCCCCCTGATGTCTGTGTATTAGGAGGAGGGGAGAGGTCAGTGCGCCCTGATGTCTGTGTATTAGGAGGAGGGGAGAGGTCAGTGCGCCCTGATGTCTGTGTATAGGAGGAGGGGAGAAGTAATTGCGCCCTGATGTCTGTGTCACCTGCATATTTGCGCATCCGCTGCTGTCTCAGCTGTGAATGCATTAGGGCACAACCCCGACTAAGGCCCACAGACCTGTGCTAGGAGTGGCTGATTAGTCTGGGCCTTTGTGCCTTCATTAGAAGACCTCGCTGTTGCAGGTAGGTGATTTTGGTACCTCTGTCCATCTTTGCTGAATGCCTGGCTCTCAGTGTAAGCAGCACAAGTCTGGGCAGACAGCGAGAGGATTCAGCCGCAGCGCTCAGTACATTTAATTGCTGGGAGTGAATCCCCTGAGGTCTGTGACTCCGTTTCACGCATGGCCGCCTCTGACAGCTCTTCTTTCACCTGCTTGATTAGGTTTTGCCATTTTTTTTCTGCTTCACAAAAAAAGCCTGTGCGAGACGGAACAAGGGAAAAATAGGGATTTTACAGGTGCTGAATTGATACTGGAATAACATGTAAACTACACAGTCATCAGCTCCTTAACCTCATGCACCGTGAAGAGAGAAGGCTATTGTAACAGGGAAAGCTGCACACTGAGATATGCAAAGGAGTGGGCGGCGGCTGACTTACACCCATCACAGTGATTGGCAGCGTTTACTTGGCACAATTTTGACCAGTTGAAACCTGCTGTGCAATTTAACCCTTTTGTCCCAGGTATTGTATATCCCTGCAGAAGACTCTGGCGCAACTGGACACGTGGAAAGCGGCGACACAGCTGACACCCGTATTATTCCATCGGAATGTTCGCATAGATTACACATCTTTTGTTCCTGAATAGTTCTTTCAAACTGGGACTGATCTGCAGAGGCGGATTGATGCTGGAACGTTTCGTGCCATTCCTCTGTGTAGCTGCTAGCGTTTGCCGGGGCTACAGTAAATGTGTCTCAGAGCTGATTGTTTATTTGTAAAGGCCAATATATAAATACCTGCGTACATTCTGTACGTGTTTGTTTGTGCAAGGGCGACTAATTGTCCTCATAGAGCATTGTTATTACAAAGCTTTACGGTTTTTCAAAACTGCCCTGCGCAACCTATCGTGGGTTTGCGCGTCCAAATGGAAATGTACATCCGGATACTGGAAAAACAGTACTTTTGAGTCAACAAACCTTCACTTAGGGCTTCCTCAGTTATCTGCTCCCCTCCACCCATTGCAACTCTGTAAACTGCGCATGCGTTATAGTAACCAGCCGCAGACTGTGCCGCACCAGGCATACGCACACAGGTGAGACTGAAACGGCGGACGGTTTGATCCACCCATTGACAGATCACTCTTACAGTGAAATAGACATTTATGGGTGGCAACTGGGCGGTGATCAAGTGATCACACGGAACCCGTCTTGTGGGTGTGTCATGGGCATTTAACAAAAGCTTTTATACACAACAATGTAGTAAAGTCATTGTTAAATAAATCATCTGGGAAATCTATTGGGGATTACAGGTGGGCAGTAAAATCGGGGTCCTGCACATCGCCCCCTGCGGTCTGAGTCTGCTCCTGGCTCCCACCACTTGCTTTGGAGAAGGTAATGACATTGGGCCGGATTTAGAGGTGAATGCCGCATACTTACCTACTCTTCCGGAATGGCCGGGAGGCTCCCGAAAATCATGTGGCACTTCCGGACACCTGGAAAAGTAGGCAAGTCTCCCAGAGCCACCTTACACCCATCACCTTCCCTCACAGCTGCCACTACTGCCCCCCTTGGTCGCCCACTTTCCCCCGTAGCCACAACATATGGAAGAAAAGTGGGTGGGTCATTGGTGGGATTCACTCTGAATTGAATCATCGTAGCCCCACCCCTCGCTTTACAGTGTCGGTCACTGTATGTAATGTGGCACTGTATTGTGGTATTGTAGGGTAATGTGGGCATTGTATAGCAGTGGCCGGGCTGCGATGATGCAGTCACACCTCCAAGCCCCCCCCCCCCTATTCCAAACCATGCCCCCTGTTGTGCTGATCTGGCTGCCCCTCCCGGAGACATGTCGGCATGTATGGAATGCAGTGGCATGTGCAGCTGCAGTTTATTAAAATACGCTAATGCCTCAGCCCCTGTCTGATGCACAGAGACACTGACAGTGCCTCACATCCGCCGCTCATGTTGGAACATCGTAAGCACGTTGGTGGCACCATCGGACCTCTGAGTAACCCTGGGCTGTCTCAGGCAGAGCGCCTCTCCTTAGACTCTGAGCCCTTTCCAGCTGTGAGCGAATTCGCAGCGGCCGACTAGAGAACGCTCATAAATGGTCCTGACAAATCTGCGGTTTTGTAGTCACCCCCATTACCTCCCCCCAAACGCTGACTACCTGTCACTCACTTTGCGCAGTGCAGCTGTGACACACGCGCAGCGGCAAAAAATCTGCTGCTTCCAACATCGCCATTGCGTCCACCTCTGAG
Source organism: Pseudophryne corroboree (assembly GCF_028390025.1). Classification (NCBI taxonomy): domain Eukaryota; kingdom Metazoa; phylum Chordata; class Amphibia; order Anura; family Myobatrachidae; genus Pseudophryne; species Pseudophryne corroboree. Next base: position 462,439,353 of record NC_086452.1, on the reverse strand, counting down.
GCATGCCCGCTGTCATTACAAATGTTCTCTTCTCTGCACGCTCAGCAAAACCTTAGAGGATTATTAGAGATGAGCGCCTGAAATTTTTCGGGTTTTGTGTTTTGGTTTTGGGTTCGGTTCCGCGGCCGTGTTTTGGGTTCGAACGCGTTTTGGCAAAACCTCACCGAATTATTTTTGTCGGATTCGGGTGTGTTTTGGATTCGGGTGTTTTTTTCCAAAAACACTAAAAAACAGCTTAAATCATAGAATTTGGGGGTCATTTTGATCCCAAAGTATTATTAACCTCAAAAACCATAATTTCCACTCATTTTCAGTCTATTCTGAATACCTCACACCTCACAATATTATTTTTAGTCCTAAAATTTGCACCGAGGTCGCTGTGTGAGTAAGATAAGCGACCCTAGTGGCCGACACAAACACCGGGCCCATCTAGGAGTGGCACTGCAGTGTCACGCAGGATGTCCCTTCCAAAAAACCCTCCCCAAACAGCACATGACGCAAAGAAAAAAAGAGGCGCAATGAGGTAGCTGTGTGAGTAAGATTAGCGACCCTAGTGGCCGACACAAACACCGGGCCCATCTAGGAGTGGCACTGCAGTGTCACGCAGGATGGCCCTTCCAAAAAACCCTCCCCAAACAGCACATGACGCAAAGAAAAAAAGAGGCGCAATGAGGTAGCTGACTGTGTGAGTAAGATTAGCGACCCTAGTGGCCGACACAAACACCGGGCCCATCTAGGAGTGGCACTGCAGTATGTATGTATAAAGAAAGAAAAAAAAACCACGGTTAGGTGGTATATACAATTATGGACGGGCTGCCGAGTGCCGACACAGAGGTAGCCACAGCCGTGAACTACCGCACTGTACTGTGTCTGCTGCTAATATATAGACTGGTTGATAAAGAGATAGTATACTCGTAACTAGTATGTATGTATAAAGAAAGAAAAAAAAACCACGGTTAGGTCACTGGTATATACAATTATGGACGGGCTGCCGAGTGCCGACACAGAGGTAGCCACAGCCGTGAACTACCGCACTGTACACTGGTTGATAAAGAGATAGTAGTATACTCGTAACAACTAGTATGACGACGGTATAAAGAATGAAAAAAAAACCACGGTTAGGTGGTATATAATACAATTATGGTTGGACGGACTGCCTGCCGAGTGCCGACACAGAGGTAGCCACAGCCGTGAACTACCGCACTGTACACTGGTTGATAAAGAGATAGTAGTATACTCGTAACAACTAGTATGACTGACTATGACGGTATAAAGAATGAAAAAAAAACCACGGTTAGGTGGTATATATTATAATACAATTATGGATGGACGGACTGCCTGCCGACTGCCGACACAGAGGTAGCCACAGCCGTGAACTACCGCACTGTACACTGGTTGATAAAGAGATAGTAGTATACTCGTAACAACTAGTATGACACTATGACGGTATAAAGAATGAAAAAAAAACCACGGTTAGGTGGTATATATTATAATACAATTATGGATGGACGGACTGCCTGCCGACTGCCGACACAGAGGTAGCCACAGCCGTGAACTACCGCACTGTACACTGGTTGATAAAGAGATAGTAGTATACTCGTAACAACTAGTATGACTGACTATGACGGTATAAAGAATGAAAAAAAAACCACGGTTAGGTGGTATATATTATAATAATACAATTATGGATGGACGGACTGCCTGCCGAGTTCCGACACAGAGGTAGCCACAGCCGTGAACTACCGCACTGTACACTGGTTGATAAAGAGATAGTAGTATACTCGTAACAACTAGTATGACTATGACGACGGTATAAAGAAAGAAAAAAAAATACCACGGTTAGGTGGTATATAATTATACAATTATGGATGGACGGACTGCCTGCCGAGTGCCGACTGCCGACACAGAGGTAGCCACAGCCGTGAACTACCGCACTGTACTGTGTCTGCTGCTAATATAGACTGGTTGATAAAGAGATAGTATACAACAATATACTACTATACTGGTGGTCAGGCACTGGTCACCACTAGTCACACTGGCAGTGGCACTCCTGCAGCAAAAGTGTGCACTGTTTAATTTTAAATTAATATAATATTATGTACTCCTGGCTCCTGCTATAACAACCTGCAGTGCTCCCCAGTCTCCCCCACAATTATTATAAGCTTTTATACATTGATGTGCAGCACACTGGGCTGAGCTGAGTGCACACAGACTGAGTCACACTGTGTGACTGCTGTGTATCGTTTTTTTCAGGCAGAGAACGGATATAGCAGAGAACGGATATATTAAATAAAAGTTAACTTAACAACAACTGCACTGGTCACTGTGGTAAACTCTGTCTGCACAATCTCTCTCTCTTCTAATCTATTCTAATGGAGAGGACGCCAGCCACGTCCTCTCCCTATCAATCTCAATGCACGTGTGAAAATGGCGGCGACGCGCGGCTCCTTATATAGAATCCGAGTCTCGCGAGAATCCGACAGCGTCATGATGACGTTCGGGCGCGCTCGGGTTAACCGAGCAAGGCGGGAAGATCCGAGTCGCTCGGACCCGTGAAAAAAAAAGTGAAGTTCGTGCGGGTTCGGATTCAAAGAAACCGAACCCGCTCATCTCTAAGGATTATTCCTACATAACAAGGTGATTTTACGAGAGGATGACCGTGTCACTTTACTGATGGGCTCGGCTAGAAATGAGCAGCGTTTGACAACTGTAATGCTCCAGGTTGAAGTTGGTGACTTTGGGGACCAACAAGCCCGTGTTGGAAAATATTTTCCAAAGATTACAAATGTTTATAATATCCTGCCTAGCGAGCTGCCCCCCCCCCCCCCCCCTCCGCCCTCGTCCTCCCCCCCCCCCCCAGGAGTCTGCCTCCCGCTGTCTGTTTGCCCGCTTCTGGTTGTTCAAATACAAATGAAATACAAAAACAGACATGCATCAAATCACTCTCTCTAATTACTGTATGGGCCTAATTCAGACCTGATCGCTCGCTAGCTATTTTTTGCAGCGCTGCGATCAGATAGTCGCCGCCTATAGGGGAGTGTATTTTCGCTTTGCAAGTGTGCGATCGCATGTGCAGCCGAGCGGTACAAAAACAGTTTTGTGCAGTTTCTGAGTTGCCCAGAACTTACTCAGCCGCTGCGATCACTTCAGCCTGTCCGGGCCCGAACTGACGTCAGACACCCGCCCTGCAAACACTTGGACACGCCTGCGTTTTTCTTACCACTCCCAGAAAACGGTCAGTTGCCACCCACAAACGCCGCCTTCCTGTCAATCCCCTTGCGATCGGCCGTGTGATTGGATTCCTCGTACAATCCATCGCCCAGCAACGATCCGCTTTGTACCCGTGCGATGCGTCTGCGCATTGCGGTGCATATGCATGCGCAGTTCTGACCTGATCGCAGCGCAGCAAAAAAACCTAGTGTGCGATCAGGTCTGAATGACCCCCCATGTTCTTCTGCACTTCATACAATATTGGAACTCATTCAGTACCGGTTATATCTGCTTTGCATGGAGCAAAATACTGATTATCGTTACTTTGCGCGTGTGCAGGATCCATGCTGTGCATGTGCGAACGGTTTCTGCGATGTAGCACGCAGACCGGCGTCAGACAGTCCAACCACATTTGAATTAACCCCATTGTGCCCAAATTCTCCCTTTCCTATAAAAGGACTTCCTGCAATCAGCCGGTGGCTGTCATCCACAGATGAGGCATCTGAGTTCTCCAAACAGCGCAGAGCAGCGTTGAAGCTGATTGGCAGAGATCCCAGCCCCTATGTGACACTACTACATACTATGACCTGTGGGGAGGGGATTGGTATGAAATACCTCCAATCAAAATCCCGATGGTCAAAATCCCAACAAGGTCAAAATCCCGACATGGACAAAATACCGACATTTAAAATACAGACGAGGTCAAAATACCGACATGTAAAATGCCGACAGGTCAAAATACCGACATTTATTTTTCATTGTTGTTTTTGTGTGTATGTTGACATAGGTCGACATGGACACCATATAAGTGTACCGCATCCCCTCGCATGGCGAGCGCGCTGCGCTCGGCACACTATTATATTCCCCCTCCGGGTCCACTGGGATGGTAAAGTATGAACAAGTCGGTTTCAATGAAAAAATCATGAAAAACTCATGACAGCATTTTGAACTGTCGTCATTTTACATGTCGGTATTTTGACCTTGTCGGTATTTTAAATGTCGGTATTTTGTCCATGTCGGGATTTTGACAGTCAGGATTTTGATTGGAGGTAAACTGACAGCATCCCGTGGGGAGCCCCCAAGGGACAGCCCCCCCTATTAAAGTGTGCATTTAGGCAGAATACTGTATAAAGTGTAAAATCCCTTTAAGGGAAAGTCTTTTGACATATCCCCAGCTACCGGGCCTGGCTTATCCCACCTGCCAGTGTCGTTACCCAGGATTGACGCCTTCATACAACATATAATATACTAATCCAATCATTTCCCCCCACACACAGTGTTCTGCATTAATCCTGCATATCTCAGCTCACCGCAGACATATTCTTTAAGGATTTATTTCTTCACAGGATGCAGAATAAATATAGGGTTCTTTATAATCATTAAATTGGAACGTTGCATTATCCTTGATACATTATAGTAAGTACAGGCTGAACTGAACTCTTCCGCCTTACCGCGATTGTCAGATTGAGCCTCTGTATTTAGGAAACCGTTTCATAGATTTACCGTACTGCCCTCAGCAATTTGCCATTATATACTGTATGGGACACTACATGTAGAGACGGGGAAAAACATTCGGTTGAATCTTAAGCTCCAGATGCGCCCCAATCGTACATTGGTTGGCGAATCAGGCCGAATCACAATAAAATAAACCAATCAACAATGAGTAAACTAATGTCACATGTTAAAAAAATTGGAATAACCTGTTAGGTGCTGGCGGTAGAGGCAACGACGCAGACCCCAGCAAATGTATTTATTATTTACTGTATTAACAGTTCCTTAGATAGCGCAGCAAATTCCATTGTGCTTTATTACAACTGGACACAATGATGACAACACTGGGTAATAAACAGTCATAGAGGTAGGAGGGCCCTGCTCGCAAGCTTACACTCTATGGAAATGGTACAGACCCCAGGAAGCAATTAACTACTAAGTCCCGCACCCAATGTAGACAGTGCTGTAACTTGGGGTGGGTAAGCGGTAGAGATGAGCGCCTGAAATTTTTCGGGTTTTGTGTTTTGGTTTTGGGTTCGGTTCCGCGGCCGTGTTTTGGGTTCGAACGCGTTTTGGCAAAACCTCACCGAATTTTTTTTGTCGGATTCGGGTGTGTTTTGGATTCGGGTGTTTTTTTCAAAAAACACTAAAAAACAGCTTAAATCATAGAATTTGGGGGTCATTTTGATCCCAAAGTATTATTAACCTCAAAAACCATAATTTACACTCATTTTCAGTCTATTCTGAATACCTCACACCTCACAATATTATTTTTAGTCCTAAAATTTGCACCGAGGTCGCTGTGTGAGTAAGATAAGCGACCCTAGTGGCCGACACAAACACCGGGCCCATCTAGGAGTGGCACTGCAGTGTCACGCAGGATGTCCCTTCCAAAAAACCCTCCCCAAACAGCACATGACGCAAAGAAAAAAAGAGGCGCAATGAGGTAGCTGTGTGAGTAAGATTAGCGACCCTAGTGGCCGACACAAACACCGGGCCCATCTAGGAGTGGCACTGCAGTGTCACGCAGGATGGTCCTTCCAAAAAACCCTCCCCAAACAGCACATGACGCAAAGAAAAAAAGAGGCGCAATGAGGTAGCTGACTGTGTGAGTAAGATTAGCGACCCTAGTGGCCGACACAAACACCGGGCCCATCTAGGAGTGGCACTGCAGTGTCACGCAGGATGTCCCTTCCAAAAAAACCCTCCCCAATCAGCACATGATGCAAAGAAAAAGAAAAGAAAAAAGAGGTGCAAGATGGAATTGTCCTTGGGCCCTCCCACCCACCCTTATGTTGTATAAACAAAACAGGACATGCACACTTTAACCAACCCATCATTTCAGTGACAGGGTCTGCCACACGACTGTGACTGATATGACGGGTTGGTTTGGACCCCCCCCAAAAAAGAAGCAATTAATCTCTCCTTGCACAAACTGGCTCTACAGAGGCAAGATGTCCACCTCATCTTCACCCTCCGATATATCACCGTGTACATCCCCCTCCTCACAGATTATCAATTCGTCCCCACTGGAATCCACCATCTCAGCTCCCTGTGTACTTTGTGGAGGCAATTGCTGCTGGTCAATGTCTCCGCGGAGGAATTGATTATAATTCATTTTAATGAACATCATCTTCTCCACATTTTCTGGATGTAACCTCGTACGCCGATTGCTGACAAGGTGAGCGGCGGCACTAAACACTCTTTCGGAGTACACACTTGTGGGAGGGCAACTTAGGTAGAATAAAGCCAGTTTGTGCAAGGGCCTCCAAATTGCCTCTTTTTCCTGCCAGTATAAGTACGGACTGTGTGACGTGCCTACTTGGATGCGGTCACTCATATAATCCTCCACCATTCTATCAATGTTGAGAGAATCATATGCAGTGACAGTAGACGACATGTCCGTAATCGTTGTCAGGTCCTTCAGTCCGGACCAGATGTCAGCATCAGCAGTCGCTCCAGACTGCCCTGCATCACCGCCAGCGGGTGGGCTCGGAATTCTGAGCCTTTTCCTCGCACCCCCAGTTGCGGGAGAATGTGAAGGAGGAGATGTTGACAGGTCGCGTTCCGCTTGACTTGACAATTTTGTCACCAGCAGGTCTTTCAACCCCAGCAGACCTGTGTCTGCCGGAAAGAGAGATCCAAGGTAGGCTTTAAATCTAGGATCGAGCACGGTGGCCAAAATGTAGTGCTCTGATTTCAACAGATTGACCACCCGTGAATCCTTGTTAAGCGAATTAAGGGCTGCATCCACAAGTCCCACATGCCTAGCGGAATCGCTCCCTTTTAGCTCCTTCTTCAATGCCTCCAGCTTCTTCTGCAAAAGCCTGATGAGGGGAATGACCTGACTCAGGCTGGCAGTGTCTGAACTGACTTCACGTGTGGCAAGTTCAAAGGGCATCAGAACCTTGCACAACGTTGAAATCATTCTCCACTGCGCTTGAGACAGGTGCATTCCATCTCCTATATCGTGCTCAATTGTATAGGCTTGAATGGCCTTTTGCTGCTCCTCCAACCTCTGAAGCATATAGAGGGTTGAATTCCACCTCGTTACCACTTCTTGCTTCAGATGATGGCAGGGCAGGTTCAGTAGTTTTTGGTGGTGCTCCAGTCTTCTGTACGTGGTGCCTGTACGCCGAAAGTGTCCCGCAATTTTTCTGGCCACCGACAGCATCTCTTGCACGCCCCTGTCGTTTTTTAAAAAATTCTGCACCACCAAATTCAAGGTATGTGCAAAACATGGGACGTGCTGGAATTTGCCCATATTTAATGCACACACAATATTGCTGGCGTTGTCCGATGCCACAAATCCACAGGAGAGTCCAATTGGGGTAAGCCATTCCGCGATGATCTTCCTCAGTTGCCGTAAGAGGTTTTCAGCTGTGTGCGTATTCTGGAAAGCGGTGATACAAAGCGTAGCCTGCCTAGGAAAGAGTTGGCGTTTGCGAGATGCTGCTACTGGTGCCGCCGCTGCTGTTCTTGCGGCGGGAGTCCATACATCTACCCAGTGGGCTGTCACAGTCATATAGTCCTGACCCTGCCCTGCTCCACTTGTCCACATGTCCGTGGTTAAGTGGACATTGGGTACAACTGCATTTTTTAGGACACTGGTGAGTCTTTTTCTGACGTCCGTGTACATTCTCGGTATCGCCTGCCTACAGAAGTGGAACCTAGATGGTATTTGGTAACGGGGGCACACTGCCTCAATAAATTGTCTAGTTCCCTGTGAACTAACGGCGGATACCGGACGCACGTCTAACACCAACATAGTTGTCAAGGACTCAGTTATCCGCTTTGCAGTAGGATGACTGCTGTGATATTTCATCTTCCTCGCAAAGGACTGTTGAACAGTCAATTGCTTACTGGAAGTAGTACAAGTGGGCTTACGACTTCCCCTCTGGGATGACCATCGACTCCCAGCGGCAACAACAGCAGCGCCAGCAGCAGTAGGCGTTACACGCAAGGATGCATCGGAGGAATCCCAGGCAGGAGAGGACTCGTCAGACTTGCCAGTGACATGGCCTGCAGGACTATTGGCATTCCTGGGGAAGGAGGAAATTGACACTGAGGGAGTTGGTGGGGTGGTTTGCGTGAGCTTGGTTACAAGAGGAAGGGATTTACTGGTCAGTGGACTGCTTCCGCTGTCACCCAAAGTTTTTGAACTTGTCACTGACTTATTATGAATGCGCTGCAGGTGACGTATAAGGGAGGATGTTCCGAGGTGGTTAACGTCCTTACCCCTACTTATTACAGCTTGACAAAGGGAACACACGGCTTGACACCTGTTGTCCGCATTTCTGGTGAAATACCTCCACACCGAAGAGCTGATTTTTTTGGTATTTTCACCTGGCATGTCAACGGCCATATTCCTCCCACGGACAACAGGTGTCTCCCCGGGTGCCTGACTTAAACAAACCACCTCACCATCAGAATCCTCCTGGTCAATTTCCTCCCCAGCGCCAGCAACACCCATATCCTCCTCATCCTGGTGTACTTCAACACTGACATCTTCAATCTGACTATCAGGAACTGGACTGCGGGTGCTCCTTCCAGCACTTGCAGGGGGCGTGCAAATGGTGGAAGGCGCATGCTCTTCACGTCCAGTGTTGGGAAGGTCAGGCATCGCAACCGACACAATTGGACTCTCCTTGTGGATTTGGGATTTCAAAGAACGCACAGTTCTTTGCGGTGCTTTTGCCAGCTTGAGTCTTTTCAGTTTTCTAGCGAGAGGCTGAGTGCTTCCATCCTCATGTGAAGCTGAACCACTAGCCATGAACATAGGCCAGGGCCTCAGCCGTTCCTTGCCACTCCGTGTGGTAAATGGCATATTGGCAAGTTTACGCTTCTCCTCCGACAATTTTATTTTAGGTTTTGGAGTCCTTTTTTTACTGATATTTGGTGTTTTGGTTTTGACATGCTCTGTACTATGCCATTGGGCATCGGCCTTGGCAGACGACGTTGCTGGCATTTCATCGTCTCGGCCATGACTAGTGGCAGCAGCTTCAGCACGAGGTGGAAGTGGATCTTGATCTTTCCCTAATTTTGGAACCTCAACATTTTTGTTCTCCATATTTTAATAGGCACAACTAAAAGGCACCTCAGGTAAACAATGGAGATGGATGGATTGGATACTAGTATACAATTATGGACGGGCTGCCGAGTGCCGACACAGAGGTAGCCACAGCCGTGAACTACCGCACTGTACTGTGTCTGCTGCTAATATATAGACTGGTTGATAAAGAGATAGTATACTCGTAACTAGTATGTATGTATAAAGAAAGAAAAAAAAACCACGGTTAGGTGGTATATACAATTATGGACGGGCTGCCGAGTGCCGACACAGAGGTAGCCACAGCCGTGAACTACCGCACTGTACTGTGTCTGCTGCTAATATATAGACTGGTTGATAAAGAGATAGTATACTCGTAACTAGTATGTATGTATAAAGAAAGAAAAAAAAACCACGGTTAGGTGGTATATACAATTATGGACGGGCTGCCGAGTGCCGACACAGAGGTAGCCACAGCCGTGAACTACCGCACTGTACTGTGTCTGCTGCTAATATATAGACTGGTTGATAAAGAGATAGTATACTCGTAACTAGTATGTATGTATAAAGAAAGAAAAAAAAAACCACGGTTAGGTCACTGGTATATACAATTATGGACGGGCTGCCGAGTGCCGACACAGAGGTAGCCACAGCCGTGAACTACCGCACTGTACTGTGTCTGCTGCTAATATATAGACTGGTTGATAAAGAGATAGTATACTCGTAACTAGTATGTATGTATAAAGAAAGAAAAAAAAACCACGGTTAGGTGGTATATACAATTATGGACGGGCTGCCGAGTGCCGACACAGAGGTAGCCACAGCCGTGAACTACCGCACTGTACTGTGTCTGCTGCTAATATATAGACTGGTTGATAAAGAGATAGTATACTCGTAACTAGTATGTATGTATAAAGAAAGAAAAAAAAACCACGGTTAGGTGGTATATACAATTATGGACGGGCTGCCGAGTGCCGACACAGAGGTAGCCACAGCCGTGAACTACCGCACTGTACTGTGTCTGCTGCTAATATATAGACTGGTTGATAAAGAGATAGTATACTCGTAACTAGTATGTATGTATAAAGAAAGAAAAAAAAACCACGGTTAGGTGGTATATACAATTATGGACGGGCTGCCGAGTGCCGACACAGAGGTAGCCACAGCCGTGAACTACCGCACTGTACTGTGTCTGCTGCTAATATAGACTGGTTGATAAAGAGATAGTATACTACTAATATTATTATATATACTGGTGGTCAGGTCACTGGTCACTAGTCACACTGGCAGTGGCACTCCTGCAGCAAAAGTGTGCACTGTTTAATTTTAATATAATATTATGTACTCCTGGCTCCTGCTATAACCTATAACTGGCACTGCAGTAGTGCTCCCCAGTCTCCCCCACAATTATAAGCTGTGTGAGCTGAGCAGTCAGACAGATATATAATATATATAGATGATGCAGCACACTGGCCTGAGCCTGAGCAGTGCACACAGATATGGTATGTGACTGACTGAGTCACTGTGTGTATCGCTTTTTTCAGGCAGAGAACGGATATATTAAATAAACTGCACTGTGTGTCTGGTGGTCACTCACTATATAATATATTATGTACTCCTGGCTCCTGCTATAACCTATAACTGGCACTGCAGTAGTGCTCCCCAGTCTCCCCCACAATTATAAGCTGTGTGAGCTGAGCAGTCAGACAGATATATAATATTATATATAGATAATAGATGATGCAGCACACTGGCCTGAGCCTGAGCAGTGCACACAGATATGGTATGTGACTGAGTCACTGTGTGCTGTGTATCGCTTTTTTCAGGCAGAGAACGGATTATAAATAAAAGTGGTGGTCAGTCACTGGTCACTATCAGCAAAACTCTGCACTGTACACTACTGAGTACTCCTAATGCTCCCCAAAATTAGTAAATCAAGTGTCTAAACGGAGAGGACGCCAGCCACGTCCTCTCCCTATCAATCTCAATGCACGTGTGAAAATGGCGGCGACGCGCGGCTCCTTATATAGAATCCGAGTCTCGCGATAGAATCCGAGCCTCGCGAGAATCCGACAGCGTCATGATGACGTTCGGGCGCGCTCCGGTTAACCGAGCAAGGCGGGAAGATCACGAACCCGCTCATCAAAAAAACACGAACCCGCTCATCTCTAGTAAGCGGTGCTGCTACCCAGGACTGTGAGCCAAATACAGGACCAACCCTACCACGTGGCACCTGTATTTGGCTTGCAGTATTTGGAACAGCATCCACCAGTGATGGCTAACCTTGACACTCCAGCTGTTGTTGAACTACACATCCCAGCATGCCCTGCATCAGTTTTAGCAGGGCTAAATAGCAAAACTGATGCAGGGCATGCTGGGATGTGTATTTCAACAACAGCTGAAGTAGCAAGGTTAGCCATCACTGATCTAGAGTCTCCTTTAGGTGCTCAGCATCTCCCTAGTCTCGGGACCAAGGAGGAGCTACTTGTAGGGCCAAACGGAGTATCCTTAGGATGCTGAACTTCTCCCTGGTCACGGCAGCCACGCCACCTTATTGTGATGTCATAGGCTGCATTTTCGCCATGATACAGCACTGGGTGTAGAAAGGGGGTCACTAGGTTCCGGAATTATTTAAGTTGCTGAAGCCCTGGGATGATGAGATGAAACAGTCTAGCTTTTTATTGAATGGTGGTGGTTGTGGCACAATTGAATCATTCACGAAAGATGAAAGTGTTATCACTGGTGAACAGAACTTTGTTCAGGTTCTTCATCTGGATCAATCCTCAGTTCAGATGACACAAAAATATGTGAGTGATAAATAACAACATGTAATTCTTTATTTTTGGTGAGGCAACAGAAAAATCGGGTGTGGGGAATTTGCTGTAGTAGAGTTTCCCAAACTCCGACATTACTGTCCTAGTTATAAGGATATCCAGGCTTGACCACAGATGACTTAGGGGGTAATTCAGAGTTGATCACAGCAGCAAATTTGTTAGCAGTTGGGCAAAACCATGAGGGGGTCATTCCGAGTTGATCGTAGCCCTGCAAAATTCTGCCGGGCTACGATCATGACAATACACATGCGGGGGGACGCCCAGGGCAGGACTATCCCGCCCCGAATGTCAGTGCCGCCCCCCACAGCAGAAGTGCAAAAGCATCGCACAGCGGCGATGCTTTTGCACTTTAGGAGTAGCTCCCGGCCAGCGCAGCTTTAGCGTGCTGGCTGGGAGCTACTCGTTGCTCCCCAGGCTGCAGCGGCTGCATGTGACGTCACGCAGCCGCTGCGGCCCACCCCCTGCATGGTCCGGCCACACCTGCATTGGGCGGACCGCGCCCACGAAATGGCGGCCAAATGCCGCCGTTTCATCTCCCCCCCACTCAGCGACCACTTCTGTCTGGCGATCGTACTGCAGAGACGTCTGGCATGTGTCGGCGCACTGTGGCGCCGGTGCATGCGCAGTTCTGACCCGATCGCACCGCTGTGATAAACTGCAGCGTGCGATCGGGTCAGAATGACCGCCCCATGGCCCTCATTCCGAGTTGTTCGCTCGGTAAAAATCTTCGCATCGCAGCGATTTTCCGCTTAATGCGCATGCGCAATGTCCGCACTGCGACTGCGCCAAGTAAATTTGCTATGTAGTTAGGATTTTTACTCACGGCTTTTTCATCGTTCTGGCGATCGTAATGTGATTGACAGGAAATGGGTGTTACTGGGCGGAAACAGGCCGTTTTATGGGCGTGTGGGAAAAAACGCTACCGTTTCCGGAAAAAACGCAGGAGTGGCCGGAGAAACGGAGGAGTGTCTGGGCGAACGCTGGGTGTGTTTGTGACGTCAAACCAGGAACGACAAGCACTGAACTGATCGCAGATGCCGAGTAAGTCTGAAGCTACTCAGAAACTGCTACGAGGTGTGTAATCGCAATATTGCGAATACATCGTTCGCAATTTTAAGATGCTAAGATTCACTCCCAGTAGGCGGCGGCTTAGCATGAGCAAATCTGCTAAAATCCGCTTGCGAGCGAACAACTCGGAATGAGGGCCCATGTGCACTGCAGGTGTGGCAGATGTAACATGTGCAGAGAGAGTTAGATTTGGGTGGGATATATTGTTTCTGTGCAGGGTAAATACTGGCTGCTTTATTTTTACACTGCAATTTAGTTTTCACTTTGAACACACCCCACCCAAATCTAACTCTCTCTGCACATGTTACATCTGCCCCACCTGCAGTGCACATGGTTTTGCCCAACTGCTAACAAATTTGCTGCTGCGATCAACTCTGAATGTCCCCCTTGCTTAGTACAGTACCTCAGTCAATTTAATTTAACCTTCTCGACTTAAACATGGCTATCCTTAAAACCTGGACTGTACAGATGGAGTTTGGGAAACTGTGCTATAGTATTGATGTTGCAGTGAGCTGTGTTGGATTTTGTCATTGTCACCCTTTTTATTTTATACAGCACTAAAAGAAATCCCAAACAGTTTTTAATTATTAGAATTATTTAAAATTATTATTACTCATATAAGTATTGAAATACCCGGGGAATACATTGTGTACATTCTCCACTGATTTGGTTTTTATTTTACAAAACGCTGATGCGATAAAATCTCTTTCATCCATTTATCAACTTGTGACAGATATTCTAGAAGTTGAGGAGAATATATCATGTCAGTAGTGAACGTGAAATACATCTGCAATTACAACAATTAGATGCCAGGGACCGTACACATCCGTTTGCAGATAAGTGCGATGAGACATTAGCGTTGCTATTGTTCTCTTCTGATAATGCAGATGAACATTTTACTTTTGATCTATCTTGAAATGTGCTCAGATGAGGAGGAAAATAAAGTATAACACCAAGAAATGCACCTAAATTTGCAGTAGGCACTCCACTTAAGATGTGTCCACTTACGTCTTTGTTATTTTGCTCAGTTTGGTACAACAGGCAAAACACGGCTAAGCTGTTTTTCTGCTGCGGGGTACACTGGGCTCCACAAGGAATAACATCGGGGGTGTAGAGTAGGATATTGATCCGAGGCACCAACAGGCTCAAAGCTTTGACTGTTCCCAAGATGCACAGCGCCGCCTCCTCTATAACCCCGCCTCCGTGCACAGGAGCTCAGTTTGTAAGTTGGTGCCTGCAGTAAGCAGGCAATCAACAGGGGGGCTGCCTTTGCAGCCCATTTATAGCGTGACCGGGCGGTTCTTCGGACACGCCCTGGTTATTTACCCAAGTTGGTGTCTTTCTTCCACCTTAACCAGGAGATTGTGGTTCCGGCCTTTAATTCTCCTGCGTTGTCTACCAAAGAGTGGTCTTTGGATGGGGTACGGACTCTCCGTATCTATGTGAAGAGAACATCCTCCATTAGGAAATCTGATTCTCTTTTCGTGCTGTTTGGTTTTCACAAACGTGGCTGGCTTGCTTCCAAGCAGACTCTGGCCAGATGGATTAGAATGGTGATTGCACATGCTTATGTACAGGCTGGTCATCCGGCTCCTGCTACCATCAAAGCCCATTCTATTCAGTTGGTTGGACCTTCTTTGGTGGCCCACCGTAATGCGACCCTTGAACAATTGTGAAAGGCGGCTACGTGGTCCTCTGGGAACACGTTCATTAGGTTCTATGCCTTCGATACTTCCGCCTCCCAGGATGCTTCCTTTGGACGCCTTGTGCCCACTACAGTGCGCCTCCTCCCATAAGGAACTGCTTTGGGACATCCCCGATGTTATTCCTTGTGGAGCCCAGTGTAACCCGCAGCAGGAAACAAGATTTATGGTAAGAACTTACCGTTGTTAAATCTCTTTCTGCGAGGTACACTGGGCTCCACAAGGCGCCCACCCTGACGCACTTAGCTTTTTTGGGTTGGTATGGCATTAGCCGCTGACACCCTCTCCTGTGGTGAGTGTGTGGTGTAATTGGCTACGAGCGATTGTCGTCTCTTGTTCCTGCTACTGCATTGGACTGGTTAACGAAACTGAGCTCCTGTGCATGGAGGCGGGGTTATAGAGGAGGCGGCACTGTGCATCTTGGGAACAGTCAAAGCTTTGAGCCTGTTGGTGCCTCGGATCAAGATCCTACTCTACACCCCCGATGTTATTCCTTGTGGAGCCCAGTGTACCTCGCAGAAAGAGATTTAACAACGGTAAGTTCTTACCATAAATCTCGTTTTCACGAGTAGCGAATGGATGGATTTTAAAATGTTTTGTTTGCCATAATAGAATATGTATAAAATAACATATTAAAGAAGCAAATTAAGAAAAATCACAAGGCATGACTAAATCTCTGAGTCCATGGCATGCAAAACCGTGCCATACATGGCGGCAGGCTTGGACTGGCCCACATGGGTACAGGGGAAAGCCCCGGTAGGCCCCACTGCCTGGGGCCCCCACCTCATCCTCTAAGGATCTGTTTCTAGACTGCAAAAAATTATACTTACTACATATGTTACCTTATACTGCACAGGAATATAGTGCATTCTCTACAGAGCATCGCTATTATTAATCTGGTACATTATTATGCATGCACTAGCAGTATTTACTTAATATGTTTATCAAGGGGCCCAGACTATATACTGATTAGCTAAGCCTTTGTGGTGACTGACCACACCCCTCTAGAGACTGGCCACACCCCTATGCATGGGTTCCTACCACCGCATTACCCTGGAGGGCCCTTCATGCCCCAGTCTGACACTGCCTGGCGGGACATAGCAAAGATGTATGTGGACACATCTGTACGTACATTTTACCCGGAAATGGCTCGTTTGCTTCCAACTCAGAATCAGCCTCTTAGCGTTTGGAATTTTTCAACTAAAAAGTTCCAAATCAGCCACAGCTATGGCCACCGACCGTCACTGCACCAGGTGGAAGGATGAAGTACAGCAGGACCCACCCTAGAGCACTCTCCGCAAATGTGCAGAAATTATGGTGGTTATTCCGAGTTGATCGCTCGCTAGCAGTTTTTAGCAGCCGTGCAAACGCTATGCCACCTCCCACTGGGAGTGTATTTTAGCTTAGCAGAAGTGCGAACGAAAGGATCGCAGAGCGGCTACAAAGTTTTTTTGTGCAGTTTTAGAGTAGCTCAAAACCTACTCAGCGCTTGCGATCACTTCAGACTGTTCATTTCCTGTTTTGACGTCACAAACACGCCCTGCATTCGCCCAGCCACGCCTGCGTTTTTCCTGGCACGCCTGCATTTTTCTGAACACTCCCTGAAAACGGTCAGTTGACACCCAGAAACGCCCACTTTATGTCAATCACTCTGCGGCCAGCAGTGCGAATGAAAAGCTTCGCTAGACCCTGTGTGAAACTACATCGTTCCTTGTAATAGTACGTCGCGCGTGCGCATTGTGCCGCATATGCATGCGCAGAAGTGCCATTTTTTTGCCTCATCGCTGCACAGCGAACAAATGCAGCTAGCGATCAACTCGGATGACCACCTATGTCTTAAGAAACAGAATGTCTTTCAAGTTTGAATCATTTCAGAGACTGATGGATTGTACACAGTTGAGCCCACGTCAGAGCCGGCCCTAACCAATATGATGCCCTAGGCAAGATTTTGGCTGGTGCCCCCTAGCACCGCTGCTAGTTACGCATCTGACCCTGCACCTCTTTCCCAGCACCATCACCCCTCACCCATAGCAGTCCTCATATTGGTGTTCCTACCCCCTATATTTTAAATAGGAACAGTGCGCACATTTGGCACACAGGCCAAAAAGGTGAGTGTTCTTGCTGGGAAGGGGCATGGCCATACAATAGTAACCCCAATTCAAATTACCCCACACAGTAGTGCAACTTTATTCACATTATATCATGTGATAGTGTCCCTTATTCACGTTACATCACACAGTAGTACCACTTTACCTTATATACGTTACTCCTCACAGTAGTGCCCCTTATTCACATTACATCATACTGACTTGCTCCTTATTCACATTACACCACACCATATTGCTCTTTATTCACATTAGACCACACAGTATTGCCCTTTCTATACGTTACGCCACACAGTAGAGCACCTTATACACATAATGCAACACATTAGTAATGCCTTTATACACATAATACCACAGAGTAATGCCCCTTACACATATGACACACATTATTAATGTCCTTATACACGACACACATAATACCCCTTACACATATGCCAAAAAACTATTGCACAACCAACCCACCTGTACACAGCACTCACACACTCACACGGCCACTAACACTGTGACCTCTGCCTCTGACAGATGTGTCCTCATACATCTTGCCTCAATACGCCATGGAGAAGGAGATGCCTGGCGTGTCTCAGCCGGTAGGTCTAGGCCAGATCTGCTAACGTCGGGCACCTTTTTTGCAGAATGCGTCTTATTTGCATTGCTATGTGATTAGGATGCACAAGCAGCTTCTGCTGATTAAAATGATATGCGGCATGCCTATATTCTGTGTGGAACTGTGACTGTATCTGCATACGAAATGCGAGGTTACAGCGATTTCCAGGAATACACTGTAACGTAGCATTTCATATGCAGATACAGCCGCAGTCATACACAGAATATAGGCATGCTGCATATCATTTTAATCAGCAGAAGCTGCTTGTGCCCCTAGTTTGCCTATGCCTAGGGCCGGCTCTGGCCCATGTCATGCACCACACTAAGGGGCATATTTCTCAATTCTTGGGTTTTAGACCCGATCATTATAATTTCTTATCACCGCAATTCTTGGCAATAAGAAATTATGTGCCACCCAAATGGAGCCTGTCCCTGCGATGTGCTAGAGGTGAAGGATTGCTAAGGCGATCACTTCTCTTTCAGGACCTGCGTATATTCGGTCAGCGGCCATTGTTGGAGAGATTTCCTACAGAACCCTCTCCCAGTAATTTCTGCAAAGTGTAGCCCATAGGCTGCTTTGGCAAACGCCATCTGGAGATAGCATTAGCTGCCGGGGTCAAGCTTGGTAAATCTGACAGCCTAGTAGCAACAGTAGAAAGCTGTGGGAGCTGCTTCTTCTGCTGGGAATGGCGGGACTGCAGCAGATACAGAGACTATAGGTCACTGGCCGAGCTGCGCACGAAAGTCTCTCCTGGAATATTACACTCTACTAAAGCAAAATAGCAAACGTCAGTAGCGTTATAGGTGGTCATTCCGAGTTGTTCGCTCGCTAGCTGCTTTTAGCAGCCGTGCAAACGCTATGCCGTCGCCCACTGGGAGTGTATTTTAGCTTAGCAGAAGTGCGAACGAAAGGATCGCAGAGCGGCGGTAATTTTTTTTGTGCAGTTTTAGAGTAGCTCAATACCTACTCAGCGCTTGCGATGACTTCAGACTGTTCAGTTCCTGTTTTGACGTCACAAACACGCCCTGCGTTCTCCCAGCCACGCCCACGTTTTTCCTGGCACGTCTGCGTTTTTTTGAACACTCCCTGAATGACGGTCAGTTTACACCCAGAAACGCCCACTTCATGTCAATCACTCTGCGGCCAGCAGTGCGACTGAAAAGCTTCGCTAGACCTTGTACGAAACTACATCGTTCGTTATAATAGTATGTTCCGCGTGCGCATTGCGCTGCATACGCATGCGCAGAAGTGCCGTTTTTGAACGAATGCAGTTAGCGATCAACTCGGATTGACCACCATGCAGTGGTGTGGAGACGAGGGGCAGCAGTTTGGGATACAGGGCTATTCAGGCCCAGCGCTACCCCTACCTCTCATTGTGACTCAGATTCAGCATCAGGGCCTATTAGCCACTCCACCCTGCTAGACGGTGGCAATGTTTTTAGATGGTGTTGGGTATTGGCCTCTCCACCGGCTGTCATGGTGTATTATTAAACACCTTTGATCCCACGGACACTGTAATCTATGGGGGTGCACCGTCACGGCTAGATATGCGCAAAGAACAGCAAATGAATAAAGAAGAGAGAGTGAGATTTGCAGGGACTCGGCTAAGTACATCAAGGGCAGAACATGACAAAGACACAACGCTGAGAGGACACAGAGACGTGTAATTCAGACACGACACTGCGCATTGTAGTAGCCAGCCTTTGTGTGCAATGACATTTAGGAAAAGACTGAGGCGCTGTTAATCAAGCAGACCTTTCAGTTTTGGCGGTTTAACCCTTTATAAGTTGCAGAACGTAGTTAAGGGGTAACAGGGTCATTCTGGGTTTGGATTTTTAATTGTTATAATAAATGTAAGACTGGTTGTGCAACAAGCCGAGGAGGCAGGACTCAAAGGGGGTCATTCCGCCCAGATCGCACGCTGCAGTTTTTTGCGATCGGGTATGTCCTGCGCATGCGTGCGGGCCGCAATGCACAGGTGCGTCGCTGCCCGGCGATGGGCAGCGATTAATTGAACAAAGAAAGTGTTCGCAGCGGCGAACGCTAGAAGATTGACAGGAAGAGGCCGGCCAGGGGTGTCGACTCATCGTTTTGAAGGCGTGTCCGGGCGAACGCAGGCGTGTCCAGCCGTTTCCAGGGAGGGTTCCTGACGTCGGCTCCGGACAAGATCATCGCAGCGGGTGAGTAAGTCCTGAGCTGTGCAGAAACTGCCAAGCGAGTGCAGCCCTGCACAGTTAATACCCCCTCCCCTGTAGGCGGCGACTACGCAGTGGTGCAAGTAGAAAAAATGTCTTACGGGTACTGCAAAAAATGGGTGTGGCCAAATGCCACATGGGGCGTGGTCAATGAAAATGTGAGCGTGATACACATATGGGGGGAGGGGCAGATACACGTATGACCCCAATAGTGCCTGATACACGTTGCCCCACAGTGCCAGATATACATTGCCTCACAGTGCCAGATATACATTGCCCCACAGTGACAGATATACATTGCCTCACAGTGCCAGATACACATTGCCCCACAGTGCCAGATACACATTGCCCCACAGTGCCAGATACACAAATGCCCCCAGAGTGCCAGATATACATTGCCTCACAGTGCCAGATACACATTGCCCCACAGTGCCAGATACACAAATGCCCCCAGAGTGCCAGATATACATTGCCTCACAGTGCCAGATATACATTGCCTCACAGTGCCAGATATACATTGCCTCACAGTGCCAGATACACAAATGCCCCACAGTGCCAGATACACAAATGTTCCCAGAGTGCCAGATACAAATTGCCTCACAGTGCCAGATACACAAATGCCCCCAGAGTGCCAGATACACATTGCCTCACAGTGTCAGATACACATTGCCCCACAGTGCCAAATACACAAATGCCCCCAGAGTGCCAGATATACATTGCCTCACAGTGCCAGATATACATTGCCTCACAGTGCCAGATACACATTGCCCCACAGTGCCAGATACACAAATGCCCCCAGAGTGCCAGATATACATTGCCTCACAGTGCCAGATACACATTGCCCCACAGTGCCAGATACACAAATGCCCCAGAGTGTCAGATATACATTGCCTCACAGTGCCAGATACACATTGCCCCACAGTGCCAGATACACATTGCCCCACAGTGCCAGATACACAAATGCCCCCAGAGTGCCAGATATACATTGCCTCACAGTGCCAGATATACATTGCCTCACAGTGCCAGATATACATTGCCCCACAGTGCCAGATACACATTGCCTCACAGTGCCAGATATACATTGCCTCACAGTGCCAGATACACAAATGCCCCACAGTGCCAGAT
Source organism: Pseudophryne corroboree (assembly GCF_028390025.1). Lineage (NCBI taxonomy): Eukaryota > Metazoa > Chordata > Amphibia > Anura > Myobatrachidae > Pseudophryne > Pseudophryne corroboree. The sequence continues at coordinate 462,418,469 of NC_086452.1, read as the reverse complement.
ACACAAATGTCCCCAGAGTGCCAGATACACATTGCCTCACAATGCCAGATACACATTGCCTCACAATGCCAGATACACAAATGCCCACAGAGTGCCAGATATACATTGCCTCACAGTGTCAGATGCACATTGCCCCACAGTGCCAGATACACAAATGCCCCCAGAGTGCCAGATATACATTGCCTCACAGTGCCAGATACACATTGCCCCACAGTGCCAGATACACAAATGCCCCCAGAGTGACAGATATACATTGCCCCACAGTGCCAGATACACATTGCCGCACAGTGCAAGATACACATTGCCCCACAGTGCCAGATACACAAATGCCCCCAGAGTGCCAGATACACATTGCCTCACAGTGCCAGATACACATTGCCCCACAGTGCCAGATACACAAATGCCCCCAGAGTGCCAGATATACATTGCCTCACAGTGCCAGATATACATTGCCTCACAGTGCCAGATACACAAATGCCCCACAGTGCCAGATACACAAATGTCCCCAGAGTGCCAGATACACATTGCCTCACAGTGCCAGATACACAAATGCCCCCAGAGTGCCAGATATACATTGCCTCACAGTGTCAGATACACATTGCCCCACAGTGCCAGATACACAAATGCCCCCAGAGTGCCAGATATACATTGCCTCACAGTGCCAGATACACATTGCCCCACAGTGCCAGATACACAAATGCCCCCAGAGTGCCAGATACACATTGCCTCACAGTGCCAGATAAACATTGCCCCACAGTGCCAGATACACAAATGCCCCCAGAGTGCCAGATATACATTGCCTCACAGTGCCCGATACACATTGCCCCACAGTGCCAGATACACAAATGCCCCCAGAGTGACAGATATACATTGCCTCACAGTACCAGATACACATTGCCTCAGTGTCAGATACACATTGCCCCCAGAGTGCCAGATATACATTGCCTCACAGTGCCAGATATACATTGCCTCACAGTGCCAGATACACAAATGCCCCCAGAGTGCCAGATATACATTGCCCCACAGTGACAGATACACAAATGCCCCCAGAGTGCCAGATATACATTGCCCCACAGTGACAGATACACAAATGCCCCCAGAGTGCCAGATATACATTGCCTCACAGTGCCAGATACACCATGCCCCACAGTGCCAGATATACATTGCCCCACAGTGCCAGATACACAAATGCCCCCAGAGTGCCAGATATACATTGCCTCACAGTGCCAGATACACATTGCCCCACAGTGCCAGATACACAAATGCCCCCAGAGTGCCAGATATACATTGCCTCACAGTGCCAGATACACATTGCCCCACAGTGCCAGATACACAAATGCCCCCAGAGTGCCAGATACACATTGCCTCACAGTGCCAGATACACATTGCCCCACAGTGCCAGATACACAAATGCCCCCAGAGTGCCAGATATACATTGCCTCACAGTGCCAGATATACATTGCCTCACAGTGCCAGATATACATTGCCTCACAGTGCCAGATACACAAATGCCCCACAGTGCCAGATACACAAATGTTCCCAGAGTGCCAGATACAAATTGCCTCACAGTGCCAGATACACAAATGCCCCCAGAGTGCCAGATACACATTGTCTCACAGTGTCAGATACACATTGCCCCACAGTGCCAAATACACAAATGCCCCCAGAGTGCCAGATATACATTGCCTCACAGTGCCAGATATACATTGCCTCACAGTGCCAGATACACATTGCCCCACAGTGCCAGATACACAAATGCCCCCAGAGTGCCAGATATACATTGCCTCACAGTGCCAGATACACATTGCCCCACAGTGCCAGATACACAAATGCCCCAGAGTGTCAGATATACATTGCCTCACAGTGCCAGATACACATTGCCCCACAGTGCCAGATACACATTGCCCCACAGTGCCAGATACACAAATGCCCCCAGAGTGCCAGATATACATTGCCTCACAGTGCCAGATATACATTGCCTCACAGTGCCAGATACACATTGCCCCACAGTGCCAGATACACATTGCCTCACAGTGCCAGATATACATTGCCTCACAGTGCCAGATACACAAATGCCCCACAGTGCCAGATACACAAATGTCCCCAGAGTGCCAGATACACATTGCCTCACAATGCCAGATACACATTGCCTCACAATGCCAGATACACAAATGCCCACAGAGTGCCAGATATACATTGCCTCACAGTGTCAGATACACATTGCCCCACAGTGCCAGATACACAAATGCCCCCAGAGTGCCAGATATACATTGCCTCACAGTGCCAGATACACATTGCCCCACAGTGCCAGATACACAAATGCCCCCAGAGTGACAGATATACATTGCCCCACAGTGCCAGATACACATTGCCGCACAGTGCAAGATACACATTGCCCCACAGTGCCAGATACACAAATGCCCCCAGAGTGCCAGGTACACATTGCCTCACAGTGCCAGATACACATTGCCCCACAGTGCCAGATACACAAATGCCCCCAGAGTGCCAGATATACATTGCCTCACAGTGCCAGATATACATTGCCTCACAGTGCCAGATACACAAATGCCCCACAGTGCCAGATACACAAATGTCCCCAGAGTGCCAGATACACATTGCCTCACAGTGCCAGATACACAAATGCCCCCAGAGTGCCAGATATACATTGCCTCACAGTGTCAGATACACATTGCCCCACAGTGCCAGATACACAAATGCCCCCAGAGTGCCAGATATAGATTGCCTCACAGTGCCAGATACACATTGCCCCACAGTGCCAGATACACAAATGCCCCCAGAGTGCCAGATACACATTGCCTCACAGTGCCAGATAAACATTGCCCCACAGTGCCAGATACACAAATGCCCCCAGAGTGCCAGATATACATTGCCTCACAGTGCCAGATACACATTGCCCCACAGTGCCAGATACACAAATGCCCCCAGAGTGACAGATATACATTGCCTCACAGTACCAGATACACATTGCCTCAGTGTCAGATACACATTGCCCCCAGAGTGCCAGATATACATTGCCTCACAGTGCCAGATATACATTGCCACACAGTGCCAGATACACAAATGCCCCCAGAGTGCCAGATATACATTGCCCCACAGTGCCAGATACACAAATGCCCCCAGAGTGCCAGATATACATTGCCCCACAGTGCCAGATACACAAATGCCCCCAGAGTGCCAGATATACATTGCCCCACAGTGACAGATACACAAATGCCCCCAGAGTGCCAGATATACATTGCCTCACAGTGCCAGATACACATTGCCCCACAGTGCCAGATATACATTGCCCCACAGTGCCAGATACACAAATGCCCCCAGAGTGCCAGATATACATTGCCTCACAGTGCCAGATACACATTGCCCCACAGTGCCAGATACACAAATGCCCCCAGAGTGCCAGATATACATTGCCTCACAGTGCCAGATACACATTGCCCCACAGTGCCAGATACACAAATGCCCCCAGAGTGCCAGATACACATTGCCTCACAGTGCCAGATACACATTGCCCCACAGTGCCAGATACACAAATGCCCCCAGAGTGCCAGATATACATTGCCTCACAGTGCCAGATACACATTGCCCCACAGTGCCAGATACACAAATGCCCCCAGAGTGACAGATATACATTGCCTCACAGTACCAGATACACATTGCCTCAGTGTCAGATACACATTGCCCCCAGAGTGCCAGGTATACATTGCCTCACAGTGCCAGATACACATTGCCCCACAGTGCCAGATACACAAATGCCCCCAGAGTGCCAGATATACATTGCCCCACAGTGCCAGATACACAAATGCCCCCAGAGTGCCAGATATACATTGCCCCACAGTGCCAGATATACAAATGCCCCCAGAGTGCCAGATATACATTGCCTCACAGTGCCAGATATACATTGCCTCACAGTGCCAGATATACATTGCCTCACAGTGCCAGATACACATTGCCCCACAGTGCCAGATATACATTGCCCCACAGTGCCAGATACACAAATGCCCCCAGAGTGCCAGATACACATTGCCTCACAGTGCCAGATACACATTGCCCCACAGTGCCAGATACACATTGCCCCCACAGTGCCAGATACACATTGCCCCCACAGTGCCAGATACACATTGCCCCACAGTGCCAGATACACATTGCCTCACAGTGTCAGATACATATTGCCCCCAGAGTGCCAGATATACATTGCCTCACAGTGTCAGATACATACACAAATGCCCCCAGTGCCAGATACACAAGTATGCCCCCATTGCCAGATATGCCCTCAGTGTCAGATATGTCCCAGTGCCAGATACACATGTCTCCGCAGTGCCAGATATGCCCCCACTGCCAGGTACACAAGCCCCCCCAGTTCCAGATATGCTCCCAGTGCCAGGTATACATGTCCCCCCAGTGCCAGATATCCCCCAGTGCCAGGTATACATACCCCCCCAGTGGCAGATATCCCCCAGTGCCAGGTATACATGCCCCCCCCCCAGTGCCAGATATCCCCCAGTGCCAGGTATACATGCCCCCCCCCCAGTGCCAGATATCCCCCAGTGCCAGGTATACATGCCCCCCCCCCCAGTGCCAGATATCCCCCAGTGCCAGGTATACATGCCCCCCCCCCAGTGCCAGATATCCCCCAGTGCCAGGTATACATGCCCCCCCCCCCCAGTGCCAGATATCCCCCAGTGTCAGGTATACATGCCCCCCCCCCCCTGCTCACCGCTGCCGCTGCCGTTCTGTCTGTGTGAGGGGAGGAGAGCGCAGCCTGCGCCTCTCCTTCCCCTCAGTCTCCGGCGGGTGTCTCAGTCTAATTCAGCGCCGATCCGTGAGCCAATCCGAGCTCGCATCGCTCACATCAGCGACTACCTGATCACTACAGTGCTAAAGGTAGCCTGCTAGCGATCAGGTGGGAATGAGGGCCAGAGTGCCCTGTAGAAGGTTACAGATTGGGGAGGGTTAGGACTTCCGGGCACTGTATATAGTGTAGAAGATGCAAATATATATCATTCACTATATTAAATATTACATTTAATGGCATATAACAACCGCTTTCTCCCATCTAGTCATAAACACGTGCACACGCACACACACCATAACACGGAGGCAGCCAGCTCGTCATGGCGGGGCGTGGTGTAGCATACTGGGGGCAGGCGGAGGGGGGTGATGCTGGGTAGGGGTGGTGGGGGCATGTCCACAAAATCGCATCATCGCGGACACACCTGCACTATACAATGCCGAGATTACATACATTGTGAGGCAGGCGGCGGGACCGTAGTGACACCAATCACCGCAAATCACGTCATACTCCCCCCGCCCTGGCCTGCGGGAGGTTGTGTGCGGTTGCGGGCATGTGGCGGCTGGCCGGGAGGCTTGCCCGCTCCTCCTGGGGGGCCAGGAGTGACAATCAATTTTTGGGAGCCTCTTGGCCATTCCGGGAGAGTAGGCTAATTTGTTACACACTCAGGTCATTTTTTTTGCAGGGAGCCAATTATATATTTTTAAAGGAAACCCATGCAAGTACGGGGAGTATATATAAACTCCACACATATAGTGCAATGGTGGGAATTGAACCCATGACGTCAGTGCTGTGAGCCAGTAATGATAACCATTACATCAATATTTTATATTGCGGGCAGACAGCTAGCCAACTGGCCCGGTCTCTATTCAGGCTCCTGTATTATAATTAGAGATGAGCGCCGGAAATTTTTCGGGTTTTGTGTTTTGGTTTTGGGTTCGGTTCCGCGGCCGTGTTTTGGGTTCGACCGCGTTTTGGCAAAACCTCACCGAATTTTTTTTGTCGGATTCGGGTGTGTTTTGGATTCGGGTGTTTTTTTCAAAAAACCCTAAAAAACAGCTTCAATCATAGAATTTGGGGGTCATTTTGATCCCAAAGTATTATTAACCTCAAAAACCATAATTTCCACTCATTTTCAGTCTATTCTGAATACCTCACACCTCACAATATTATTTTTAGTTCTAAAATTTGCACCGAGGTCGCTGTGTGAGTAAGATAAGCGACCCTAGTGGCCGACACAAACACCGGGCCCATCTAGGAGTGTCACTGCAGTGTCACGCAGGATGTCCCTTCCAAAAAACCCTCCCCAAACAGCACATGACGCAAAGAAAAAAAGAGGCGCAATGAGGTAGCTGTGTGAGTAAGATAAGCGACCCTAGTGGCCGACACAAACACCGGGCCCATCTAGGAGTGGCACTGCAGTGTCACGCAGGATGTCCCTTCCAAAAAACCCTCCCCAAACAGCACATGACGCAAAGAAAAAAAGAGGCGCAATGAGGTAGCTGACTGTGTGAGTAAGATAAGCGACCCTAGTGGCCGACACAAACACCGGGCCCATCTAGGAGTGGCACTGCAGTGTCACGCAGGATGTCCCTTCCAAAAAACCCTCCCCAAACAGCACATGACGCAAAGAAAAAAAGAGGCGCAATGAGGTAGCTGACTGTGTGAGTAAGATAAGCGACCCTAGTGGCCGACACAAACACCGGGCCCATCTAGGAGTGGCACTGCAGTGTCACGCAGGATGGCCCTTCCAAAAAACCCTCCCCAAACAGCACATGACGCAAAGAAAAATAAAAGAAAAAAGAGGTGCAAGATGGAATTGTCCTTGGGCCCTCCCACCCACCCTTATGTTGTATAAACAAAACAGGAAATGCACACTTTAACCAACCCATCATTTCAGTGACAGGGTCTGCCACACGACTGTGACTGATATGACGGGTTGGTTTGGACCCCCCCCAAAAAAGAAGCAATTAATCTCTCCTTGCACAAACTGGCTCTACAGAGGCAAGATGTCCACCTCATCATCATCCTCCGATATATCACCGTGTACATCCCCCTCCTCACAGATTATCAATTCGTCCCCACTGGAATCCACCATCTCAGCTCCCTGTGTACTTTGTGGAGGCAATTGCTGCTGGTCAATGTCTCCGCGGAGGAATTGATTATAATTCATTTTAATGAACATCATCTTCTCCACATTTTCTGGATGTAACCTCGTACGCCGATTGCTGACAAGGTGAGCGGCGGCACTAAACACTCTTTCGGAGTACACACTTGTGGGAGGGCAACTTAGGTAGAATAAAGCCAGTTTGTGCAAGGGCCTCCAAATTGCCTCTTTTTCCTGCCAGTATAAGTATGGACTGTGTGACGTGCCTACTTGGATGCGGTCACTCATATAATCCTCCACCATTCTTTCAATGTTGAGAGAATCATATGCAGTGACAGTAGACGACATGTCCGTAATCGTTGTCAGGTCCTTCAGTCCGGACCAGATGCCAGCATCAGCAGTCGCTCCAGACTGCCCTGCATCACCGCCAGCGGGTGGGCTCGGAATTCTGAGCCTTTTCCTCGCACCCCCAGTTGCGGGAGAATGTGAAGGAGGAGATGTTGACAGGTCGCGTTCCGCTTGACTTGACAATTTTCTCACCAGCAGGTCTTTCAACCCCAGCAGACTTGTGTCTGCCGGAAAGAGAGATCCAAGGTAGGCTTTAAATCTAGGATCGAGCATGGTGGCCAAAATGTAGTGCTCTGATTTCAACAGATTGACCACCCGTGAATCCTTGTTAAGCGAATTAAGGGCTCCATCCACAAGTCCCACATGCCTAGCGGAATCGCTCCGTGTTAGCTCCTCCTTCAATGTCTCCAGCTTCTTCTGCAAAAGCCTGATGAGGGGAATGACCTGACTCAGGCTGGCAGTGTCTGAACTGACTTCACGTGTGGCAAGTTCAAAGGGCATCAGAACCTTGCACAACGTTGAAATCATTCTCCACTGCGCTTGAGACAGGTGCATTCCACCTCCTATATCGTGCTCAATTGTATAGGCTTGAATGGCCTTTTGCTGCTCCTCCAACCTCTGAAGCATATAGAGGGTTGAATTCCACCTCGTTACCACTTCTTGCTTCAGATGATGGCAGGGCAGGTTCAGTAGTTTTTGGTGGTGCTCCAGTCTTCTGTACGTGGTGCCTGTACGCCGAAAGTGTCCCGCAATTCTTCTGGCCACCGACAGCATCTCTTGCACGCCCCTGTCGTTTTTTAAAAAATTCTGCACCACCAAATTCAAGGTATGTGCAAAACATGGGACATGCTGGAATTTGCCCATATTTAATGCACACACAATATTGCTGGCGTTGTCCGATGCCACAAATCCACAGGAGAGTCCAATTGGGGTAAGCCATTCCGCGATGATCTTCCTCAGTTGCCGTAAGAGGTTTTCAGCTGTGTGCGTATTCTGGAAACCGGTGATACAAAGCGTAGCCTGCCTAGGAAAGAGTTGGCGTTTGCGAGATGCTGCTACTGGTGCCGCCGCTGCTGTTCTTGCGGCGGGAGTCCATACATCTACCCAGTGGGCTGTCACAGTCATATAGTCCTGACCCTGCCCTGCTCCACTTGTCCACATGTCCGTGGTTAAGTGGACATTGGGTACAACTGCATTTTTTAGGACACTGGTGAGTCTTTTTCTGACGTCCGTGTACATTCTCGGTATCGCCTGCCTAGAGAAGTGGAACCTAGATGGTATTTGGTAACGGGGGCACACTGCCTCAATAAATTGTCTAGTTCCCTGTGAACTAACGGCGGATACCGGACGCACGTCTAACACCAACATAGTTGTCAAGGCCTCAGTTATCCGCTTTGCAGCAGGATGACTGCTGTGATATTTCATCTTCCTCGCAAAGGACTGTTGAACAGTCAATTGCTTACTGGAAGTAGTACAAGTGGGCTTACGACTTCCCCTCTGGGATGACCATCGACTCCCAGCAGCAACAGCAGCGCCAGCAGCAGTAGGCGTTACACGCAAGGATGCATCGGAGGAATCCCAGGCAGGAGAGGAATCATCAGAATTGCCAGTGACATGGCCTGCAGGACTATTGGCATTCCTGGGGAAGGAGGAAATTGACACTGAGGGAGTTGGTGGGGTGGTTTGCGTGAGCTTGGTTACAAGAGGAAGGGATTTACTGGTCAGTGGACTGCTTCCGCTGTCGGCCAAAGTTTTTGAACTTGTCACTGACTTATTATGAATGCGCTGCAGGTGACGTATAAGGGAGGATGTTCCGAGGTGGTTAACGTCCTTACCCCTACTTATTACAGCTTGACAAAGGGAACACACGGCTTGACAAATGTTGTCCGCATTTCTGGTGAAATACTTCCACACCGAAGAGCTGATTTTTTTGGTATTTTCACCAGGCATGTCAACGGCCATATTCCTCCCACGGACAACAGGTGTCTCCCCGGGTGCCTGACTTAAACAAACCACCTCACCATCAGAATCCTCCTGGTCAATTTCCTCCCCAGCGCCAGCAACACCCATATCCTCCTCATCCTGGTGTACTTCAACACTGACATCTTCAATCTGACTATCAGGAACTGGACTGTGGGTGCTCCTTCCAGCACTTGCAGGGGGCGTGCAAATGGTGGAAGGCGCATGCTCTTCACGTCCAGTGTTGGGAAGGTCAGGCATCGCAACCGACACAATTGGACTCTCCTTGTGGATTTGGGATTTCGAAGAACGCACAGTTCTTTGCTGTGCTTTTTCCAGCTTGAGTCTTTTCATTTTTCTAGCGAGAGGCTGAGTGCTTCCATCCTCATGTGAAGCTGAACCACTAGCCATGAACATAGGCCAGGGCCTCAGCCGTTCGTTTACGCTTCTCCTCCGACAATTTTATTTTAGGTTTTGGAGTCCTTTTTTTACTGATATTTGGTGTTTTGGATTTGACATGCTCTGTACTATGACATTGGGCATCGGCCTTGGCAGACGACGTTGCTGGCATTTCATCGTCTCGGCCATGACTAGTGGCAGCAGCTTCAGCACGAGGTGGAAGTGGATCTTGATCTTTCCCTAATTTTGGAACCTCAACATTTTTGTTCTCCATATTTTAATAGGCACAACTAAAAGGCACCTCAGGTAAACAATGGAGATGGATGGATACTAGTATACAATTATGGATGGACTGCCGAGTGCCGACACAGAGGTAGCTACAGCCGTGGACTACCGTACTGTACTGTGTCTGCTGCTAATATAGACTGGTTGATAAAGAGATGTAGTATGTATGTATAAAGAAGAAAGAAAAAAAAACCACGGGTAGGTGGTATACAATTATGGACGGACTGCCGAGTGCCGACACAGAGGTAGCTACAGCCGTGGACTACCGTACTGTACTGTGTCTGCTGCTAATATAGACTGGATGATAATGAGATGTAGTATGTATAAAGAAGAAAAAAAAAAAACCACGGGTAGGTGGTATACAATTATGGATGGACTGCCGAGTGCCGACACAGAGGTAGCTACAGCCGTGGACTACCGTACTGTACTGTGTCTGCTGCTAATATAGACTGGTTGATAATGAGATGTAGTATGTATGTATAAAGAAGAAAGAAAAAAAAACCACGGGTAGGTGGTATACAATTATGGACGGACTGCCGAGTGCCGACACAGAGGTAGCTACAGCCGTGGACTACCGTACTGTACTGTGTCTGCTGCTAATATAGACTGGATGATAATGAGATGTAGTATGTATAAAGAAGAAAGAAAAAAAAACCACGGGTAGGTGGTATACAATTATGGATGGACTGCCGAGTGCCGACACAGAGGTAGCTACAGCCGTGGACTACCGTACTGTACTGTGTCTGCTGCTAATATAGACTGGATGATAATGAGATGTAGTATGTATAAAGAAGAAGAAAAAAACCACGGGTAGGTGGTATACAATTATGGATGGACTGCCGAGTGCCGACACAGAGGTAGCTACAGCCGTGGACTACCGTACTGTACTGTGTCTGCTGCTAATATAGACTGGATGATAATGAGATGTAGTATGTATAAAGAAGAAAGAAAAAAACCACGGGTAGGTGGTATACAATTATGGACGGACTGCCGAGTGCCGACACAGAGGTAGCTACAGCCGTGGACTACCATACTGTACTGTGTCTGCTGCTAATATAGACTGGATGATAATGAGATGTAGTATGTATAAAGAAGAAAAAAAAAACCACGGGTAGGTGGTATACAATTATGGATGGACTGCCGAGTGCCGACACAGAGGTAGCTACAGCCGTGGACTACCGTACTGTACTGTGTCTGCTGCTAATATAGACTGGATGATAATGAGATGTAGTATGTATAAAGAAGAAAGAAAAAAAAACCACGGGTAGGTGGTATACAATTATGGACGGACTGCCGAGTGCCGACACAGAGGTAGCTACAGCCGTGGACTACCGTACTGTACTGTGTCTGCTGCTAATATAGACTGGTTGATAATGAGATGTAGTATGTATAAAGAAGAAAGAAAAAAAAACCACGGGTAGGTGGTATACAATTATGGATGGACTGCCGAGTGCCGACACAGAGGTAGCTACAGCCGTGGACTACCGTACTGTACTGTGTCTGCTGCTAATATAGACTGGATGATAATGAGATGTAGTATGTATAAAGAAGAAAAAAAAAAACACGGGTAGGTGGTATACAATTATGGATGGACTGCCGAGTGCCGACACAGAGGTAGCTACAGCCGTGGACTACCGTACTGTACTGTGTCTGCTGCTAATATAGACTGGATGATAATGAGATGTAGTATGTATAAAGAAGAAAGAAAAAAAAAACACGGGTAGGTGGTATACAATTATGGATGGACTGCCGAGTGCCGACACAGAGGTAGCTACAGCCATGAACTACCGTACTGTGTCTGCTGCGACTGTATGATAAATAATGATATAAAAAATATATATATATCACTACTGCAGCCGGACAGGTATATATTATATAATGACGGACCTGCTGGACACTGTCTGTCAGCAGAATGAGTTTTTTATAGAATAAAAAAACACCACACAAGTCACACGACGAGTGTTTAACTTTTTCAGGCAATCACAATATAGTATACTATACTGGTGGTCAGTGTGGTCAGGTCACTGGTCAGTCACACTGGCAGTGGCACTCCTGCAGCAAAAGTGTGCACTGTTTAATTTTAATAATATGTACTCCTGGCTCCTGCTATAACCTATAACTGCTCCCCAGTCTCCCCCACAATTAAGCTGTGTGAGCACAGTCAGATATTATACATAGATGATGCAGCACACTGGGCTGAGCACAGATATGGTATGTGACTGAGTCACTGTGTATCGTTTTTTTCAGGCAGAGAACGGATTATATTAAATAAAACTGCACTGGTGGTCACTGGTCAGTGGTCAGTCACTAGTAAACTCTGCACTCTCTAGTACTCCTAAGCTCCAGTAAATCAAGTGTCTCTGTCTCAATCTCACTCTCTCTCTTCTAATCTAAATGGAGAGGACGCCAGCCACGTCCTCTCCCTATCAATCTCAATGCACGTGTGAAAATGGCGGCGACGCGCGGCTCCTTATATAGAATCCGAGTCTCGCGATAGAATCCGAGCCTCGCGAGAATCTGACAGCGTCATGATGACGTTCGGGCGCGCTCGGGTTAACCGAGCAAGGCGGGAAGATCCGAGTCGCTCGGATCCGTGTAAAAAAAGCTGAAGTTCGGGCGGGTTCGGATACCGAGGAACCGAACCCGCTCATCTCTAATTATAATAATAATAAATTATAATGATGACTACCCCTGATCCACTCTGCCACAAAAGCCCCCCCCCCCCACACACACACACACACACACACACACACACACACACACCCACACCCGACACACACACAAACACGACCGTTCACTACATTTTTCCTGGACTAAATCAGGACTGATGCAGGTATTAGAAAACCCTGAATGCTTAAGGTTATCATTACTGATTGATTAAATCAAAATGTTTTGTTTTATTTTTCCATTGTATTACTGTACATCTTTATTCAGTTTTCAGACCACGGCTGAGCAGAACGGTCACATATTTCTGGTGGGCTGAACCGTCATTCAGCCGGATGCTGCCAATCTATTCAGTGTCGAACGCTGATAACACCGAGGTGGAAGGCTGTGCATTTAAAAAGGGCCGAGGGCTGTAGCCTAAATAGAGGAACAGGTCTAATAATAGCAATCTATAGGTATACTGTATATATGCAAATGCTTTTGCAATTGTGTTTACTGCATAGGCCCAGGATAAAAGGGAACCAGCATTGTGTGTCCACCGCCGCGTCTCTGCCTTCCCTCTGCAATCTTGCTGCTGTGTTCTCCGCCTTCCAAATTTCCCAGATAAGGGACCTCGCTTTGGTTTATCTTCTGATATTTATGATTCTATATGAAATATGTATGAAGAGAGCGAGCTGGGAAGAAACGCTTTTCCAGTAGTAAACCAGCTGACAGAACTGGTGCATTATACCCACAATGCAACGGGAGGAGGAGGGGGGGGTCACTCTAGGAAGCAGCAGGTTGAACTGAGGGGCCAGACCCACCAGGATCCCTGCATCACGTTTCTCCGTGTGGTGTCACAGTAATGCTAATGGGATTCCAGAACTGGGATGCCCATTAGGTTTGGTATTTAATAATTAGAAGCTCCTTGGGGGGGGGGGGGGGGGGTATTTTTTTTTTTTTTTAAGGAGCCGATAGAAAGAAATTTTAATAGGTTAATTGTGGAATGACACCAGGAATGATTGCGTTCCTGGCTGTCTCGGAGGTTCACCTTACAGTCGCATCTGTCTAATACAGATTAGCTTAACTCTCTCATAACTGGCTCCGGTATCATTTAAAGCCAGTGATATATCATCGGTGCTTGTAGCTATCAATGGGGGTCATTCCGAGTTGTTCGCTCGGTACATTTTTTCGCATCGCAGCGATTTTCCGCTTAGTGCGCAATGTCCGCAGTGCGACTGCGCAAAGTAAATTTGCAATGCAGTTAGGTTTTTTACTCACAGTTTTTTCTTCGTTCTGGTGATCGTAATGTGATTGACAGGAAGTGGGTGTTTCTGGGCGGAAACTGGCCGTTTTATGGGTGTGTGCGAAAAAACGCTACCGTTTCTGGGAAAAACGCGGGAGTGGCTGGAGAAACGGAGGAGTGTCTGGGCGAACGCTGGGTGTGTTTATGACGTCAAACCAGGAACGACAAGCACTGAACTGATCGCAGATGCCGAGTAAGTCTCGAGCTACTCAGAAACTGCACAGAGATGTCTTTTCGCTATATTGCAAATCTTTCGTTCGCAATTTTAAGAAGCTAAGATTCACTCCCAGTAGGCGGCGGCTTAGCGTGTGTAAAGCTGCTGAAAGCAGCTTGCGAGCGAACAACTCGGAATGACCCCCAATATGTGGTGTCTTTAATAATTGACCAGAACCAAAGATACCTCATTTGACTGTATTTAGGGAACATTTACTAAGCAGTGATAAGTGCGGAGAAGTGAGCCAGTGGAGATCTTTCCCCATCAACCAATCAGCAGCTCTGTATCATTTTATAGTATGCAAATTATAGATGTTACTTCAGTGCTGATTGGTTGCCATGGGCAACTTCTCCAGTGGCTCACTTCTCCGCTCTTATCACTGCTTAGTAAATGTCCCCCTTAATCTGGCAGAATGGGAAAAAAAAAAAAAGACAAGATGGCGACACACCAAACCTGACGCGTGTGAGCTCATCTGACGACCTGGAGACAGAGCGGATGCGTTGTTATAAAGGGGTATGGGATGGAGCGCAATTTGTGGGAATCGCTGGTTAACAGCAATTTTTGGGGCGAGTAGCAGAAAGTCAGGCGTAATAAGGGCAAAATGGAAGAAAAGTCGCGTTTCTAAAACATGACGCTCTGCAACTCTCCAAGCACGATTTCTACAGTGTTCTGAATGTCGGCATAACCTTCCGGCTCATAAATTGATGGTAAATACAGAAAAATAAACAAACAACCTGCCAGACCATAGCGGTGCCTCTGCCTGGCGTGATTGCCTCACTACGATACACAGGGACATTAGGCCTTATTCAGAGAGTCTGTGCACACGCTGTGGTCATAGTGCACGTGCGTAACCCTTCACCATGCAGAAGGATGCAATCGCATGGTGTCCGACAGGTATCCGGGAGCGGCTGTGCGGCGTTGGGGGGGGGGGCGGAGATCAGGAAACGCAGGCATGTCATGGGCCGGCCTATGACATCGCCTGCGTTTCCTGCGTATGGAAACATGGTGGCGGGACTCCTGTCTACGCAGCCTTCACAGTGGGCAGTCCGGGGAGGCTGATGATCCGATTCATGCTGAAACGCGTCATTATAGTCCCGCCCCACTATTCAATGCTGGTAATCAGGGCATTGAATAGCGAGGGGTGGGGCCACAATAACACGATCGTGCATTCACGCCCCTGTAAAGCCCACCCACGTCGAACTCAAGCCGGAAAGTCGGCAAGCCCACTATAGGTTACGCTTGGCATAAGGCTGACACGTACACAACCTGTATCTAATTCACCTTTGAGTGTGTGTGTTTGTGTGTGTGTGTGTGTGTGTGTGTGTGTGTATGGGGGGGGGGGGGAGGGGGGTGTTGTCACATTGTACACCTACATTCTGGGCACAATACCCATCTCTACATGAGCTAACCCTATTGTGTAGATTACACTAGGGTAGAAGATAATTGCGGCGGATTTTGGCACGTACACTTGCTGCTATTATACAGTACGTTATCTAGGCACACTCCATTGACAGAGCACACTGTGACATCTATTTGTCTTTTTACACCCTTCTCCCCGCCCCCGTAATGACTATACATTTCTTGTGTCATTTCCCTTATAACAGTCCGTGTGTCCTATTCTAGAGGCAGATATTGATCACAGATGACAGATTCCTGGCCGAGCTTCTCGTGTCCCTTTATTTTGGCTGGAAACTCCTATCTCATTAGTATAGCACTGATCAGTATTTCTCAGTACACTTGTTGGTGAGGTAGGTACATGCCACGGGCATTGCCAACACAGATAGGACACTACACCACAAAACACCATCTATAGACACACATACTGTGGGTTATATAGAGCAGCGGGGGAGGAGGGGTTCAAAGGATTTCAGGGAGTTGGCACGCTGACCAATTTTTACAAATGATTTATATTTTACATTCCACATGAATGAATGTCCTCATGCCAACCTGCTTCGATTAAAATCAGGAAAAATATGTATCAGACCACGGGAAGTGTCATGTGCAGCATCAGTCCAGTGACCAGTCACAGTGGTGGTGTCCCCTGCTGCCGTATGATTCCCGTGATACTGCCGTATAATTCCCGTGATACTGCCGTATAATTTCCTTGATACTGCCGTATGATTCCCGTGATACTGCCGTATAATTTCCGTGATACTGCCGTATAATTCCCGTGATACTGCCGTATAATTTCCTTGATACTGCCGTATGATTCCCGTGATACTGCCGTATAATTTCCGTGATACTGCCGTATGATTCCCGTGATACTGCCGTATGATTCCCGTGATACTGCCGTATAATTCCCGTGATACTGGCGTATAATGCCTGTGACATTGCTGTATAATTCTCGGAATACTGGCGTAAAATTCCTATGATATTGACGTATAATTCCTGTAATATTGCCATATAATTCTCAGAATACTGTCGTATAGTTCCTGTGACATTGCCATATAATTACTCGGAATACTGGCGTATAATTCCTATGATATTGCCATATAATTCCTGTGATATTGCCATATAATTCTCGGAATACTGGCGTATAATTCCTATGATATTGCCATATAATTCCTGTGATATTGCCATATAATTCTCGGAATACTGGCGTATAATTCCTGTGACATTGCCGTATAATTCTCGGAATACTGGCGTATAATTCCTGTGACATTGCCGTATAATTCTCGGAATACTGCCGTATAATTCCAGTTATTCTGCTGTAAAATTCCATATAAATCCATATAATTCCGTATAAATCCAGTTCAGTGGTGCTGTCCTGTGCTGTATATGATTTACTCCAAATAAAGGGAATATTAATATTTAATTCAAATTTTACAGGGTTTGCCCTGTGAGGTGTAGGGGTACACTCTATTGTGCCGCATATTGTGTTATATAACTCCAGAAGAATAATGGCGAACAAACATTTGAAGGATAAAATAGGGAAAGATCAAGAATCACTTCCTCCTAGTGCTGAAGCTGCTGCCACTAGCCATGACATAGACGATGAAATGCCATCAACGTCATCTGCCAAGACCGATGCCCAATGTGATAGTAGAGGGCGTGTAAAATCCAAAAATCCAAAGTTCAGTAAAAAGTCCCAAAAAAAGAAATTTAAATGGTCTGAGGAGAAGCGTAAACTTGCCAATATGCCATTTACGACACGGAGTGGCAAGGAACGGCTGAGGCCCTGGCCTAAGTTCATGACTAGTGGTTCAGCTTCACTTGACGATGGAAGCCCTCATCCTCCCGCTAGAAAAATTAAAAGAGTTAAGCTGGAAAGAGCACAGAAAAGAACTGTGCGTTCTGAGATGGTATCACAAATCTCCAAGGAGAGTCCAAGTGTGTCGGCGGTTGCGATGTCTGACCTTCCCAACACTGGACGGGAAGAGGTGGCGCCTTCCACCATTTGCACGCCCCCTGCAAGTGCTGGAAGGAGCTCCCGCAGTCCAGTTCCTGATAGTCAAATTGAAGATGTCACTGTTGCAGTACACCAGGATGAGGATATGGGTGTTGCTGGTGCTGAGGAGGAAATTGACGATGAGGATTCTGATGGTGAGGTGATTTGTTTAAGTCAGGCACCGGGGGAGACACCTGTTGTCCTTGGGATGAATAAGCCCATTGTGATGCCTGGGCAAACTACCAAAAAAGCCACCTCTTCGGTGTGGAATTATTTCTCCACAAATCCGGACAACAGGTGTCAAGCCATCTGTTGCCTCTGTAAATCTGTAATAAACAGGGGTAAGGATGTTAACCACCTAGGAACATCCTCCCTTATACGTCACCTGCTGCGCATTAATCAGAAGTCAGTGTCAAGTTGTGAAACTTTGGGTAAGAGCGTAAGCAGTCCACTGACACCTAAATCCCTTCTTCCTCTTGTACCCAAGCTCCTGCAAGCCACACCACCAACTCCCTCAACGTCAACTTCCTCATCAGTCAGGAACGTCAGTAGTACTGCAGGCCATGTCACTGTCAAGACTGAGGAGTCCTCTCCTAACCGGGATTCCTCCGGAGGATCCTTGAGTGGTCCGCCTGCTGTTGCTGCCGCTGCTATTGTTGCTGCTGGGAGTCGATCGTCATCCCAGAGGGGAAGTCGGAAGACCACTTGTGCTACTTCCAGTAAGCAACTGACTGTCCAACAGTCCTTTGCGAGGAAGATGAAATATGACCTTCCTACCGCTATGTCTGTCTTTGCCCTGTTTTGTTCTATAACTGTTGTTCTAATTGTAAAGCGCAACGGAATATGCTGCGCTATATAAGAAACTGCTAATAAATAATAATAAATAAATGACAGCAGTCATCCTGTTGCAAAGCGGATAACTCAGGCCTTGGCAGCTATGTTGGTGTTAGACGTGCGTCCGGTATCCGCCATTAGTTAAGTAGGACTTAGAGAATTGTTTGAGGTAGTGTGTCCCCGGTATCAAATCCCATCTAGGTTCCACTTCTCTAGGCAGGCGATACCGAGAATGTAAATGCAGAAAAAAAGAAAAAGCTGAGGCGCTCAGGCAATTAGTGTAGTATGGATTTGTCAGCAGCCAGTGGGAAGAGGAATTGCCAATCTCGTTAAACACTAAAGAAAAAAACACAAAACCAAGTGGCGCTCAACAATACCAAAATACATAAAATTATTTATTAAAAGTATAAAGAGTTCACAAATACACCTCCCGGGAGATACCTAGAATGTAAAAAGACGTCAGAAAAAGAGTCACCAGTGTCCTACAAAATGCAGTTGTATCCAGTGTCCACGGACACGTGAACAAGTGGAACAGGGCAGACTCAGGACTATATGACTGCGACAGCCCACTGGGTAGATGTATTGCCTCCCGCAGCAACAACAGCAGCGGCGGCACCAGTAGCAGCATCTCACAAACTCGTTCCTAGGCAGGCTACGCTTTGTATCACCGCTTTCCATAAGAGGCACACAGCTGGGAACCTCTTACGGAAACTGAGGAACATCATCGCAGAATGGCTTACCCCAATTGGACTCTCCTGGGGATTTGTGATATCGGACAACACCACCAATATTGTGCGTGCATTACATGTGGGAAAATTCCAGCACGTCCCATGTTTTGCACATACAATTAATTTGGTGGTGCAGAATTTTTTGAAAAATTACATGGATGTACAGGAGATGCTGTCAGTGGCCCGAAAAAATTACGTCATCGCGCACCGCACAGCAAAGGTCCTCTCCACGCGTAGTGCCTAGTTCCCTTGCTTGGCAAGATCCGCTACTGGCTGCTCACAAGGGCGTGCCACGACTCAGGGGGCGTGGAATTGCAGCACGACCCCCATATTTCTTGGCAACGGACACAATAGGCACTTGGGTTAGTGGGGGGATGACAATCAGAGAGCCAGAAGCGGCACTGCGCATGGCCTTCCCGGCTCTCTGTGTGACGGGAACGGCCCACCAGCCCGTCGGACCTTCTGGAATATGGCAGAAGTGGCAAGATCCGCTACTGGCTGAGATCGACCGGTTTCGCCTGAACCCAGGCTTCATCTTCCCTTTTCAGCACCAGTGACGGATAACTGGAGACTTCAGGAGAATTAGAACAAGGTCTGTACTGTGCGACACTTCCAGACAGCCGATCAGGTTCATATAAATCTCCTGCACCGGCCGCCTCTGTATATTACAGCGCTGCAGCCCTCAGTCAGCTGGCAGCTCGGTGAGGGAAACGCAGACATTTCCTGCTCCTGTTATTATATTCAGCCCGCAGGTTCAATTATGAAAAAAACAAAAACATGGCGTGTGCCCCCCCATCACCGCCCCAAAATAAAAGCACAGAGGTCCTCAGGTACTAAGCACGGGTAGCGAGACTTGATTTTGCAGTCTTAGAATGTCGGAATGAGATACAGTAATAAGGAGCCATTTCCACACTGCAGAAACACTTTACTTTTTCATTTTAACTTTAGGTGACCCACATACATAGGAGTCATACAGGGGGCACACATCTACTGTGTGCAAATATACAGGGGGCACAACTACTGGGGGCAAATCTACAGGGGGCACAACTACTGGGGGCAAATCTACAGGGGGCACAGCTACAGGGGGCAAATCTACAGGGAGCAAATCTACAGGGGGCACAGCTACTGGGGGCACAACTACTGGGGGCAAATATACAGGGGGCACAACTACTGTGTGCAAATATACAGGGGGCACAACTACTGGGGGCAAATATACAGGGGGCACAACTACTGTGCAAATATACAGGGGGCACAACTACTGGGGGCAAATATACAGGGGGCACAACTACTGGGGGCAAATATACAGGGGGCACAACTACTGGGGGCAAATATACAGGGGGCACTACTACTGTGGGCAAATCTACAGGGCGCACAACTACTGTGTGCAAATATACAGGGGGCACAACTACTGGGAGCAAATATACAGGGGGCACAACTACTGGGGGCAAATATACAGGGGCACTACTACTGTGGGCAAATCTACACGGGGCACAACTACTGTAGGCAAATATACAGGGGGCACAACTACTGGGAGCAAATATACAGGGGGCACTACTACTGTGGGCAAATATACAGGGGGCACAACTACTGTGGGCAAATCTACACGGGGCACAACTACTGGGGGAAAATCTACAGGGGGCACAATTACTGGGGGCAAATCTACAGGGGGCACAGCTACAGGGGGCAAATCTACAGGGAGCAAATCTATAGGGGGCACAGCTACTGGGGGCAAATCTACAGGCGGCATAACTGTGAAGCCATGCTCCTTTTTTTTGCTGCGCTCCTTAGGTGCGCACTATGTTTTGTCTACGGGTGTGCGTGTGTGTGCGTGTGTGTGTGTGGAGGGGGCGCCAAAGGAAACTTTCACTCTGAGTGCCACAAGGTCTAGAACCGGCCTAGGTGGCCACGCCCCCAATTCAGTACAGGGGAGGGGGGCGCCGAAACATACCTTACTCCAGGCACCATGACACCTTGCTACACCTCTGGCTGTGAGGCCTGGAGATGAGCAACACTGGAAAAGAGCAGCATGGGGCCCTACCTAAACTTGGGGCCCTACCTAAACATCGCTGTGGGCCCTGGCAATGTACCTTTCCATCCTGATACAGTAGGCATCTTTTGCCTTGTCTGTCAGGTCAAGGGAAAGCTATCAATTCTTCTAAAAGCATACCAACCAATCAACCAATCAGAATGTAGCTATCATTTTATACAATATGCTAGATAAATGATAGCTAGAATCTGATTGGTTACAACAGGCAACACCTCTACTTGCCCTCTTTAGATAGTTTGATAGATCTCCCTCTCAGTCACAGAAAGGTCAAAATATCAACATTAGCATTATGGTTAGGTCATACTTGACTACACCCCCGGAACGGCCGGGAGGCTCCCGAAAGTCAGGTGGTTCTCCTTGCCTCCCGGGAGAGTTGGCAAATCTCCCGGCTGGACCCCTCCCCCCAACCCAAGTCCCCTGCAGTCTCCCGTAGTTGGCGCTGTCCAGTGACGCGATTCGAGCCCCCTCACTCACAACATGTGCTAAAATGTCGGCACGCATGAGTTAGGTTTAGGGGTGAGCTTCATGGGTTGGGGTTAGGTTTAGGGGTTGTGGATAGCTTTTCATGGTTAGACATAGACTTACCTGAAAAGCACATTTCATCAATGCCCCATGTGGGAGGGGGCAGTCAGGTTGGTGGCAGGGGGCCTGGCCTTAGCATCCGTAGGAGCGTGGACACGCGATCGCGTCATTGTGGCCCCATACCTGCTATTCAATGCCCATATTACTGGCATTAACAAGTAGGGGGCGAGGCTACAATGACACGATTTAGCGCAAATCTCATTTTTGGCCTCCCCAGACCGCCTACTCTAAAGGACGGCTACATGGAGGCTGTGAGAGGTCTGGGAGGTGATATTTAGGTGTGTTGAGATAAAGAGAAGAAACACCTTTGACACCCACATCGTTCTGTCCAGACACGGGCTGAGGGGTGATGCATAGCGTCATGTATGCAGAGTGGTACCTGAACCCCCCTGACTTACGTACATCAGCACTTTTCCTGGACAGAAATAATTGCTCCGTCGTTCTGCTGGGTCTCCCCTGTGGGCAGTTTGGGAGAACGATACATAGGTTTTATACTGACATCAGTACTGGTTTATGAGGCGTGTGTCATTTTTAGGGTAGAGTTACTAAAAGTGACGCGTGCACCAAGAGTGATGCATACGCTCCATAAAATGCACAACACACATTTACCAAATAAAGCTAAAATACGGCTCCTCTCATTGGGCCAGCGGTAATACCCGGCGCTCTCATTCCTCTACACTCTGTGCATTTCAAGCACTTTCCACACACTCCAAAACAAAATGACTTAATAAAACCTGTCCAAGTGACATTAGTGTATATTGCTACAGCCTGGAGATGAGAGAGCAGCCAATTATCATTTAGTCATTTACAGTTAATCGCCAAATTCCTCATCCTGGGCCCCATTCTGCACAAAGAGTCAAAGCAATTTGTCTGTTTTCTCAATGTAACATCGTCTGACAGCAACGGAATCAACATGTATAAACAGTCACATTGGGCTGTGGCTTTAGTCTGTCTGTCTGTCTGTCTGTCTGTCTATCTATCTATCTATCCATCCATCCATCAGTCCTTATCTGTCTGTCTATCCATCAGTCTCTTTCTATCTGTCTGTCTATCCATCAGTATCTATCTCTCTCTCTCTGTCTGTCTGTCTGTCTGTCTGTCTATCTATCTATCTATCTATCTATCTGTCTGTCTGTCTGTCTGTCTGTCTGTCTGTCTGTCTATCCATCAGTCTCTATCTGTCTGTCTGTCTATCCATCAGTGGGGGCAGTACGGATGGTGTAATGGTTAGCATTACTGCCTCACAGCACTAAGGTCAGGAGAACGAATTGACAGAATAGGAGAGGAGTGGGTTAAACCTCAGCTAGTCTGGGGGCAGGACGGTAAGGCATTATGGGAGTATTATTGTTAGCCAATAGGAATGAATGTTGGGGATAGGTGGAATGGGTTCTTAAGCCTGAGAAAGGGGCTGGGTCAGGCAGCCTCTTCTGCTTTTGTCGTGGTAGGGGTGAGTGCTCCTGTGTTTTTTGTGCTGCTTGCATTGTTGCTGTGTTAAAGCACTGCCGGCTTTTATATTGTGCCACATTGCATCTGGTGCCCCCACCCCTTCTCTGTGCCCATCACTTTTATCGATTTGGCCGCCATGTCCCGTCCCCGTCGCTCCTCTGGTCCCCCTTTGCGGTATGCTTCTCCTGCCCCCTCTTCATCCCGTGCCCCGGGCCGTGGCGCTGCGCTCGCGCCAGAGGCTCTGTCCCTGGACGCTGCCGCGGGTGCCCGTCCACGGGCGCGCGCGGCGGCACAGGCGTCCGCTCCTGTGCTGGCGGTGCCGCGGGCGCCGGGGGATTCTCCCGGCGTAGCGGCGGCTAGGGGGGGACGAGGTGCCGGGCGGCGGAGGACGAGGTCGGGCGGCCGTAGGGGGGAGCCAGCGGGGGTGCCCGCTGGCGGTGATCCCTCTCCGGCTGCAGCGGCTCGGGGATGCGCGCGGTCCCCGCACCCTCCACCGCTGAGAGTCGTGCAGACAAGAAGGGATGTGGGGGATGGAGGATCACCACTGCTTCAGGGGGTTGGTTTCAGGGATGCGGCCCGTGGCTTGTCCACTGGCCGCCCCTGCCAGGCAGCTGCTGATTCGCGGGCTCGCCCGCATGCACGTGTGGCGCTGGTGCCTCCTAGGGGCTCTCCCCACTCCAACGGGAAGGGGGGGGGGGCTCCCCGGTTTCTGCTTCAGTTGCTGTGGGGGACAGGAGTGGAGGGGAGGGGTCTGGGAGCGGTGGCCATCCGGTTCTCCCGGTGGGCGGGGGCGGTGGGGGCCGTGGCAATGTGGAGGCGGCTGGTGCTTCACGCAATAATGCGGGGGCACGGCGGCCGTCTGGCGCTGGGCCCAGTCGGGGCCGCCCGGGTCAGCGCGGCGGCGCGAGGGCCGTCCCTGCTGCGGACCCGGGGAGCGGGAGGTCCGTTGTGGCTGCGGCTCTGGATCCCTCTGCCGTTACGGTGGCAGTGTCGGCAATGGCGGCGGCATTTGCGCCATTTTTGGCGGCGCTGTCCCCGGGTGGCGTGTCCGTGACTCCTGCCGCGGTCGACGCGGCCGTTTCCCCTAGTGTTTCTGGCCCCGCTATGGCGCAGTTCCTGCAAGCGTGTCGCGCTATGGGCGCGGCCGCTTCGCTGCTGGGTGGCGCTGCCCCGTCGGCCGCGGGGGCGTCTGCTTTCATCCCCGCCGGGGGGCTTCGGCACCCGCGGCGGTTTTCCCTTCTTTTGCAGGTTCGGATACGGGGGACGATCGGGAGGAGGAGCCGGTCGTGGCGGACGTGTCACCTTCAGGAAGCGGGCCGACCGGTGAGTGGGACACCGATACAGTTGCTTTATCGCAGGGGTCCTCTTCTTCCTCGTACGGCAGTACGTCGAGTAGATCTTCCTCTTCTTCTTCTTCGTGGCAGTCTGCGGTTAGTAGCACCGCTAAGGCTAGGAAGAGGGCTATCAAGTACGCGCGGCGTGAGGCGCGGCGCCGGGATAAGCGGTCTCGGAAGGGTAGTAGCAGTTCTCGCCGGGAAAGGAGGAGGCGTAATTTGCCGGGCGTGGTTCGCTGCGAGTACACGGCAGTCTTGCGGGGATTGCGGGAGAGTTGCAGGAGGAAGATTAGACGGGGGGAATACGTCGACCTTTTTACGTTGACAGAGGACACCAAGAGGGAAGGTAAGGAAGCGCTCGCGAAGGGCGGTATTGGGGCGGAGGCCTTCCGCTCGTATGACAACTGGTTGGCGGGTTTCTGTGTCTTCGCGGCGTGCTACTTGGAGGATCGCCCTGATGAACACATGAACGTCATCAGGTATATTCACCTCGTGCATGACATGCAGCGTCAGTCTACGGACGATTCGTGGCTGCAGTACGACAAGCAGTTCCGTCAGAAGCACGATTGCCTACACGTCATTGACTTTGGTTGCAAGGACGTGGAGGTATGGCTGCGGGTCACGCGAGCGCAAGATGTGAAGGTGGTGGCTAAGGGGACGCCGGTGGCGCAGGCCGCAACGGCGAGTCAGTTTCGGCCGGCGGTGGAGGGTCCGCCGCGCCGCCCTTGGAACGCGGCTCGTTCTCCGCAGCAGACGCCGGCGAAGGGGAAATTTTTCGCGTTCAACAATGCCACGTGCCCCCTTGGGCAATGGTGTCGTTTTCAACACCTTTGCTTGCGATGTAACGGATCCCACCCTGCTTCCAATTGCTTCCGTGGGGGGCGTCCTGGTGCCAAGGCGGCCGCTGGCCCTGCCGGAAGAGCAACGGGCGGGCTTGCCGCTAGTTAGGGCGCCGTCCCCGGTTCGTTTGGGGGCCATGCTAAAATGGTTGGGGTGGTACCCAAACACAGACTACGCAAGATTTCTGCGGGAGGGTTTTGCGTCGGGTTTTCGTTTGCCTGTGGTGGGGGATGTTTTAGTTTGGGCCGCCAGGAAGCTGCAGTCTGCCCGGGATTTCCCTGACGTGCTTCGAGGTAAAGTGGAACAGGAGGTTCGACTAGGGAGAATGGCGGGCCCCTTTGCGCTGCCACCTATCGAGGATTTGATTATTTCCCCGGTGGGGGTGGTGCCCAAAAAGGCTCCGGGTAAGTTTAGGCTCATTCAGCATTTGTCTTATCCGTCGGGGTCCTCGGTGAACGATGCGATTTCGCCGGAAGATTGTTCGGTGGTGTATCAGTCCTTTGAGGATGCTCTGGGCTTGGTCCGGGAGTGTGGCCCGGGGGCCCTCATGGCTAAGCTGGATGTTGAATCGGCTTTTCGCTTGCTCCCTTTGCACCCGGAGTTGTTTCGATTCATGGGTTTTCGCGTCGGGAAGGAATACTTCATTGACAAGTGTCTGCCTATGGGGTGTTCCGTTTCGTGTGCCTTTTTTGAAAAGTTCAGCACCTTTTCGCATTGGTGCATGGAGTTTTCTTGCGGAGGTAGCGGGATTGCCCATTACCTAAATGATTTTTGGTGCATGGGGCCCGCGCATTCTCCTTGCTGTGGTTTCCTGCTGTTATCGCTGCGGGCGTTGCTAGGGCATTTTGGCATCCCGGTGGCCGAGGATAAGACGGAGGGGCCCCTCTCCTGCTTGTCCTTTTTAGGTATCAAGATCGATACGGTCTCGGGGGCATGCCGGCTGCCTCAGGACAAGGTCGTGCAGCTTCGGGAGTCCATTGCGCAGTGCTTGAGACGAAGTAAGGTTACTTTGCGGGAGGCGCAATCCCTCTTAGGTCGCTTGAACTTTGCCTGTCGGGTGATTCCCATGGGCAGGGTTTTTTGCCGGAAGTTGGAGCGGTCCACGGCCGGGGTGTCCAGGCCGCACCATTTTGTCCATTTCTCGGCAGAGATTAGGCGGGACCTCGCTATGTGGGTTTCGTTCCTGGCGGATTTCAATGGTGTACGGATCTGGATGGCCCCGCTCGTTGATAGTTTTGAATTGCAGTTGTTTACAGATGCGGCGGGCTCCTCGGGGTTCGGTTGTTACCTGGACGGGGCTTGGTGCGCGGCCTCTTGGCCGGAGTCTTGGTCGAGGGAGGGGCTGACCGGCGACCTGTTGTTGCTGGAGCTCTTTCCCATCATGGTGGCCTTGGAGGTTTGGGGGAAGCGACTGCGCGATCGCAGTATTCTCTTCCGCTGCGATAACTTGGGGGTCGTGCACGCGGTTAACAACCAAAGGGCTAAGGCCCTGCGAGTCCTCCGAGTGTTGTCACGGCTCGTGCTAACCTGTTTGCGCTGCAATATTCTGTTTCGGGCGCAACACGTCCCCGGGGTAGATAATGGGATCGCCAACGCATTGTCCAGGGGGCAGTGGGATAGGTTCCGTTTGTTGGCCCCGAAGGCTGATTCGGTAGGTTTGCCCTGCCCTTCTTTTGTTTGGCAGGTCATCATGGCGGATTGGAAGGGCTAGCGGAGCTGTCTTTGGCTCCGTCCACTCTCGCTGGATACCGCCGGGCCTGGAAGGAGTGGGAAGACTTTTCCCGTGACCAAGGGCCTAGAGGTAAGAAGGGTCAGAGCTTGTTTCTAGACTTCGTTTGGCAACTCTTCGTAACGGGGAGATCGAGGGCCGTGGTTTCTCGGTACCTTGCCGGGATATCCTTTTATTCTAAATTGAAGGGTATGCCGGATTTTACGAAGGCTTTCCTACTGGCAAGGGCGCTTAGAGGTTGGGCGCGTTCGGCTCCGGTGCCTCCCGATGGTCGACGCCCTATTGATGCGTCCCTGCTTTCTTCCCTTTTAGGGGCGGTGGCGGGGGTGGCGGACTCACGTTTTGAAACGCTCCTGTTTCAGCTGGCCTTTTCCATGGCGTTCCATGGTGCGTTCAGGGTTTCTGAGCTGGTTGCGGCTTCTAAGAAAACCGAGGCCTTTATGCGGCGCGCGGATGTTATTGTGGCTGGGGGGTCCGTGCTGTGCAGGCTGCGCCGCTCCAAAACTGATCAGATGGGTAGAGGGCATTGGCTCACTTTGACACCTTCGGGTGGTGGGGACTGTTGTCCGGTGGCATTGGCTGGTCGGTATGCGGAGGTCAGGCCCTCGTCTGAAGGGTCTTGGCTCCTGCATTACTACGGGTCGCGTTTGACGAAGTACCAATTTACATGGATGATGCGGCGCTGCCTGTCCAGTTTGGGCCTCTCGCCTAGGGACTTTGGGTCCCATTCCTTCAGAATCGGGGCCGCCACTTCCGCAGCATCTGCAGGGCGCGCTGCGGACGAAATTAAGGCTTTGGGCCGCTGGAAGTCGGCGGCTTATAAGCGTTACATTCGGCCCGTTGTTGCATAAGCGAGTTGGTTCTACTAACATGTTGTTTGTGTTACTGCGTTGTGTGTTTCAGTTCAGTGTGTTCGTACTGTATTGTTTGTCTCCCCTGTCCTCCCTACTCGGATGGCTATCCACTCGCCACTGCTGGCAGTGGGGGTCTGGAGTGCTTCGCGATTTTTTGCCTGAACTGACGAACTGATTTGGCTTAATTTATTCAATTCGGCTAATTGGTATCTAATTACAAGTTCCTCAGCAGGTTTTTACGTTTCACCTCCAGCCGAGTTATTCTGTGTTCCCCCAAACCCCCCCCGCCCTTTTTGTTATTTTGTTTTTTCCTTTTGTGTCTTTCTGTTGCTTCAATTGGCCTGAAGCTTGTTCAAGAGGAAAGTTATAGTCCTCTATTCAAATTTTTTCTTTTTGGCAGATCCTCGTTCTGATAGTTGGTTCCTGTTCTGGGCTGGGTTTGGTTTTACCTCACATATTCACATTTGTTTATCTGTTTTTTCCCCTTTTAGGTTGGCGGGTGGATGTGTGTGATGTGTGGGTGATTGGCCATTCCTATGTTTATTGGGCAGCCAAATTTTTGGCTACGCAAGGGGCTCCTTGCTTTGTGGGTTCGGATGATGTGCGGTGGATAGGTGTGCGTGGTATGCTTTGGCATGACCTGAAAGCGAAGCTTATGGAGCAGGTTCGGCGGTTTGGCATCCCCAAACTGTTGGTGATTCACTTAGGAGGGAACGACCTAGGTAGGAGGAAGGCAGTGAATCTTCGATTGGCCATTATTCAGGATTTGCAAGTGATTTCTGACGCTTGGCCAGGCTGTAGGCTTATCTGGTCTTGTATGGTGCCGCGGTTGTGTTGGCGTGGAGTGGTGGATGGTCGAGCGTTCGATGTGGCTCGCCGGAAGGTGAATGCCGCAATGGCTAAGTTTGTGGTGGCCCATGGCGGTGCTGTGGTTTGGCATCAGCGGATCAAGTTTCGGCACTTCTACTTGTTTAGACCGGATGGTGTGCACTTGACAGGACAGGGACTATCTATGTTTTTGGAGGATCTGTTTTCGGTGTTTGGTTCGGTAGGTTAGGGGTATGCTGGCGGTGCGTAGTTCTGTAGAACAGAACTTCGCTGTTGGCGGGAAAGAACGGCAAGTTAACATTTGTTGGATTAAAGAGTGGATTGGAAGTCATTTGTTTGTTGATTTTAGGTACGCTCTCCTTCGCTGACTGGTTTTACATCTGCTGGACCGCCTTAACGGGTGGCAGCCTCATCACCTTCACGGGTGGGTAGTCAGGATGGGGGTTGAGCGGATACCTATTTGTGTGTTGGAAGGTTTACGTAAGTTCTGTTTTATAAGATAGTTATCTATGGGATAGGGTTGTTTAGCCGTTCTTTCTGGCCACCATACTTTAGTTTAATTATTCACAGTTAATAGTTCACTTAAATAAATAGCTAACAATTTCTGCCAAATTCAAGTCTCCGTGTCTTTATTTATTATAGTTAAGTGTTAAGATGTTATGGTTTATGTTACGGACAATCCTCAGACTATATGAGGTTTATGGGTTCAATTGCCACCATGGCACTAACTGTGTGGAGTTTGTATATTCTCCCCATACTTGCGTGGGTTTCCTCCCACACTCCAAAATATACTGGTAGGTTAATTGGCTCCCAACAATATATTAATATTCTCTGTATAGCGCTGCGGAATATGTGTGCGCTATATAAATAACTGGTAATAAATAATAATAAATAAATTAGTCTCTATCTATCTGTCTCTCCATCAGTCCTTATCTGTCTGTCTGTCTCCATCAGTCCTTATCTGTCTGTCTGTCTCCATCAGTCCTTATCTGTCTGTCTGTCTCCATCAGTCCTTATCTGTCTGTCTGTCTCTCCATCAGTCCTTATCTGTCTGTCTGTCTCCATCAGTCCTTATCTGTCTGTCTGTCTCCATCAGTCCTTATCTGTCTGTCTGTCTCTCCATCAGTCCTTATCTGTCTGTCTGTCTCCATCAGTCCTTATCTGTCTGTCTGTGTTGAGTTTGTATGTTTTCTGTGTTTGCATGGGTTTCCTCTGGGTTCCCTGTTTTCCTCCCACAATTCACCAACCATACTAGTAGCTTAATTGGCTCCTGACAAAAATTAACCATAAAGTGTATGGGGTATATTTACTAAGGTGTGAGTTTTTTTTTAGAAGTGATGTTGCCCATAGCAACCAATCAGATGCTAGTTATTATCTTCTAGAAGCAGCTAGATAAATGTTAAGTGGAATCAGATTGGTTGCTATAGGCAACATCTCTACTTCTAAGAAAAAATCACACCTTAGTAAATATACCCCTTTGTGTGTGCGTGTGCACAAGTGGTAGGGAACATAGGGGCAGATGTATTAACCTGGAGAAGTGATAAAGCAGTGATAAGTGCAAGGTGATAACGCACCAGCCAATCATTACGGATTTGAAAAATGACAGGAGCTGATTGGCTGCTGCGTTTTAGCTCTGCAATTGAATTATGTACACATGTGATGTTCTCGCCTGTACTGTTTACAGTTTGATGTTCTATGTGTGTTCTATCTCCGCTGTCAGGGCCGGACTGCCCATCTGGCACGTCTGCCATATTCCAGAAGGGCCGACGGGCTGGTGGGCTGGTCCCGTCACACAGAGAGCCGGGAAGGCCGTGCGTAGTGCCGCTTCTGGCTCTCTGATTGTCATCCCCCCACTACCCCAAGTACCCATTGTGTCCGTTGCTAAGAAATATGGCGGCGTGCTGCAAGTCCACGCACCCTGAGTCGCGGCACGCCCTTGTGAGCAGCACCCGCACCCCCCTTTCACGAAAACCGTCTCCCGTCCGTTCCTGACCCACTGTACATACAGCACTGCAGACACAGCCGTAACTAGACATACCGTACACGGTGTATTATGCTTAGCTCTATTCAGTAGAACAGAGCGCACAAAGTAACACAGTAAACACTGTATATAGACAAAGAGCGAATTTCATGTCTACCAGCTACAGCAGCCATTGTGCCAAAACAAGGGGGTTCCATAGAGATCCTCCTGAGAGATGCATCAGTGACAGCAGTACTGGAAAACAAGAGCACAGGAGGTCACCCCATGCGTTTCACCCTTCAAACGCCATTATCAGTGGTGCAGAGAGGGTGAGGTGGGCACTACTTACCTGTCAGCCGGCAGCAGCCTCTCTCCCCAGCCCAGTACACGCTGCTGTGTTCTGGGTCCAGGGAGGACTGATCGCACCCCTGGGTGCACACCATGCCCACTGCTGGTGGCAGTGCCCTTTCTTTAAATGGTGCTTTACCCATGGTATAGGGAGCGTGGCCTAACCTCTGTGATTAGGCCACGCCCCATACGTTACATGGGCCCAGCAAAGCTCTCTGCGGCCCGGTTCATCATATAATAAAGTGATGGAGTACAGTACAGTGTCATGAGACTTGCAAACTGCTCACTTGAGTTATTTATGAGCAATATTACAAGCAGCAAGGGGCAGGAGAAAGATGAACTGAAATAAGGGGGCCCAGGGCTGAGGGCCACACAATTCCACCCTGATTTTAAAGGCAGCAAAATGATTTGCCTGTACTAAGAATAAATGAATGTGTATACAGCTTAGGCAGCTCCTCAGATTAGTACATATTGGATTTCAAGGGGATTGTTGGGTGACTAGTTATCAGCAGGGATGCCGAAAATGGGTGGTGGTGGGGGTGTACTCTTTACCTGGGCCCAGGCTTGTTGGAGGTGCCTGGACTGGGTCAGTTGCTAAGCACTGCTGAGGGGGCAAATGTCCTCCTTTGCAGACCGCTGCACCCCCCTATAACGCCTCCCGACCCCCATCAGAAGCAGAAACAGCCAGTGTTGGCTGGATGACGTGACTGCAGGCGGAGTGTCGGGCTGAAGGGGCAATGGCAGTGGTGGCCTTGGTGGTTTGCCAGCACAGGGCGAGCTGGTCCACTCAGCCAGTACCCACCTACTGAGGGGGATGGGGGGGGTAGGGGGGGAGGGGGGTAGGACTGCAATTCTCCTTGTTGTACCAGGCTAGCTGTGCCTGTGGGTGTCATTAGAGGACCGGTTCGGCTGCTGAGGGGTACACTGTCCACCTTTGCAGCTCGGCGATGTCCCCTGTGCAGCGCTGTCTGAAATAGAGGTGCAAGCAGTGGCGTAACTACTGCCCCCGCAGCCACTGCGGTGGCTTGGAGGCGCAGGGCTGCGGGTAGCGGGGGCGCCACCGCGGCTGATTGCTGCTGTAAGTTTTGGGAAGGAGCCGGAGGGCACAGCGTGCACCTCTCCTGTGTGTCTCTCCTGGGTCTCCGGTGGCGGCGGCGTGTCTGTTAAATTAAGTGCCGGTTCGTGAGCCAATCAGAGCTCGCGGACCGGCAGTTGCCAGTCCGCGAGCTCTGATTGGCTCACCAACCGGCACGTCATTTGACAGACACGCCGCTGGAGACACAGGATGGACACAGCCAGAAGATGCGCGGGCTGTGCCCTTCAGCTCCTTCCCAAAACTCACAGGAGCGGGGGAGCCCGGGGAAGGTGTGTAACTGGCACTGGGGGGCATATATGGCACTGGGGGTATATGTGTATCTGGAAATCGGGGGGCATATTTGGCACTGTGGGTATACAGGTATGTGTAACTGGCACTGGGGGCATATTTGGCACTGGGGGTATATGTGTAACTGGCACTGAGGGGGCATATTTGGCACTGGGGGTATATGTGTATCTGGAAATGGGGGGGCATAGTTGACACTGTGGGTATACAGGTATGTGTAACTGGCACTGGGGGGGGGGCATATTTGGCACTGGGGTTATATGTGTAGCTGCCACTGGGGGGGCATATGGGCCACTGGGGGTATATGTGTAACTGGTACTGGGGGGGGCATATGAAGCACTGGGGACATATGTGTATCTGGCACTATGGGGGCATATTTTTATCTGGAACTGTGGGGGAATATCTGGCACTGGGAGCACAGCCACAAGCATTACCCCGGTAACAAGTACAACACCCAGCTCATGAAATCCCTGGCAACAAGCATTACCCCCTAGCAACTAGCATGACACCCAGTGCATGAAACCCCTGGCAACGAATATTACCCTCCTGGCAACAAGCTTGAAACCCAGCACATGATACCTCTGGAAACAAGCATAACAGCCAGTGCATGAAACCCCTGGCAACGAGCATGACACCCTGAGCATGAAAACCCCTGGCACCGTGCATGGAACCAAGAGCATGAAACCCCTGGCAACGAGCAGGTAATTTAAAAGTAATTAGAAGCCTTACTGTAGGACTTAATGTGTAATGGGCATTGCGGTGTGTAGCATAATGTATAACGGGCATTGCGATGCATGGCATAATGTGTCACAGGCATTAGGGTGTGGAATGTGTCGGGGGCATTACGGTGTGTGCATATTGTGTCATGTGCATTATTGTGTGTGGAATAATGTCTAAGGGCCATTGCAGTATGTGGCATAATGTATACTGGGCATTACTATACGGAGGAAAAATGATAAATAATGTAAGGGGCGTGAATCAGGATTATTATTTTTTTGTTGTGGTGGCTAACGTCTGGGCGTGCAGGTTGCGTAACTGGGGTATAAGGTAGTCTTTTCCTGCAATGCCACGCCCCTTTATGCAAAGCCACACCCATTTCAGCAAGGTCACGCCCCCTTTTTGCTGCGCGCGCCTTCGGCGTGTGCAGATTCATCCCTTTGCTAGTGGCAATTATGGGGGGGGGGGAATGTTTTGGCTTGGGGGAGAAAAATTTCTAGTTACGCCACTGGGTGCGAGGTGGATTCAATATGGACTCCCCTTTGGTACAGGATTCTCATGGTATGGCTGCAGTCACACAGGTATCAGCATCAATCTGCCTGAAACCACAGGTTATTCTCTGCTGCTGTTCTCGGGATTTCACCCTCTCTCTGGCGCTGCTTTTCCGTCCGCCTCCGCTCTATACAAGATGGTGCCGTCCCTTCCTAAGGGCCCTAATGCTCCTCTGGTTTCTAACTGCTGTTTTCACAGCATCACCACTTTTAGGGTTGGCCATCAACCATTGAGGTTTTTTAAATAATCGATGGTCTATGCCCGATGTAGGATACTTTTACCATCGATCGGGGAGAACCAGATGATTTCCCACCATCGATGATACAGAAGCCCCCAGAAAGCATCCATGAAACCCCACCCCTGGGTTCTGATTGGCCCACAGCTTTTAGAATGGTATAGCAAGGGGGACCATCAATGGGTGAAACCATTGATGGTTCCTTTGCAGATGGTTTCACACCACCGAGGTTGACCACAATGTGACCATCAATGGTAAACCCACGATGACCATCCCTCCACTGTTGCCTCCAGAAATACTTTGTGCTGGCTTGTGCATTTTAATAAACTGATTGTGGGTGAAATACCTACAATCAAAATTCTGACAGCAATTGACCGACGGTCAAAATCCTGACAAGGTCAAAATTCAGACATGGTAAAATACCGACATTTAAAATACTGACAAGGTCAAAATACAGATATGTAAAATGTTGACAGGTCAAAATGCAGACATGAGTTTTTCATAATTTTTTGGTTGTGTATGTCGACATAGGTCGACATGGACACCATATGAGTGTACTGCGTCCCCTTGTATGGCTCGCTGCGCTCGGCACACTATTATTTCTCTGACGTCCTAGTGGATGCTGGGGACTCCGTAAGGACCATGGGGAATAGCGGCTCCGCAGGAGACTGGGCACAACTAAGAAAGATTTAGGACTACCTGGTGTGCACTGGCTCCTCCCTCTATGCCCCTCCTCCAGACCTCAGTTAGAATTTTGTGCCCGGCCGAGCTGGTTGCACACTAGGGGCTCTCCTGAGCTCTTAGAAAAGAAAGTATATTTAGGTTTTTTATTTTCAGTGAGATCTGCTGGCAACAGACTCACTGCTACGAAGGACTGAGGGGAGAAGAAGCGAACCTACCTGCTTGCAGCTAGCTTGGGCTTCTTAGGCTACTGGACACCATTAGCTCCAGAGGGATCGAACACAGGCCCAGCCTCGGTCGTCCGGTCCCAGAGCCGCGCCGCCGTCCCCCTTGCAGAGCCAGAAGCAAGAAGAACGTCCAGGAAATCGGCGGCTGAAGACTCCGGTCTTCATTAAGGTAGCGCACAGCACTGCAGCTGTGCGCCATTGCTCCCCATGCACACCACACACTCCGGTCACTGATGGGTGCAGGGCGCTGGGGGGGGCGCCCTGGGCTGCAATAAGAGTACCTTAGCTTGGCAAAAAAACACATAATATAGTCAGTAAGACTATATATGTGTATAATCCCCTGCCAAAAATATCCTGAAAAAAGCGGGAGAAGTCCGCCGAGAAGGGGGCGGGGCTATCTCCCTCAGCACACTGGCGCCATTTCCTCTCACAGCTCCGCTGGAAGGACGCTCCCAAGGCTCTCCCCTGCAGTTTTCAGGCTCAATAGGGTAAAAAAGAGAGGGGGGGCACTAAATTTAGGCGCAAACTGTGTATTATAGCAGCTATAGGGGAAAAATCACTGTGTGTAGTGTGTATCCCTGCATTATATAGCGCTCTGGTGTGTGCTGGCATACTCTCTCTCTGTCTCCCCAAAGGACTTTGTGGGGTCCTGTCCTCAGTCAGAGCATTCCCTGTGTGTGTGCGGTGTGTCGGTACGGCTGTGTCGACATGTTTGATGAGGAGGCTTATGTGGAGGCGGAGCAGGTGCCGATAAATGTGATGTCACCCCCTGCGGGGTCGACACCTGAATGGATGGACATGTGGAAGGAATTACGCGACAGTGTCAACTCCTTACATAAAAGGTTTGACGACATAGCAGATGTGGGACAGCCGGCTTCTCAGCCCATGCCTGCCAAGGCGTCTCAAAAGCCATCAGGGGCTCTAAAACGCCCACTACCTCAGATGGCAGACACAGATGTCGACACGGATACTGACTCCAGTGTCGACGACGATGAGACTAGTGTACATTCCAATAGAGCCACTCGTTATATGATTACGGCAATGAAAAATGTGTTGCACATTTCTGATATTACCCCAGGTACCACAAAAAAGGGTATTATGTTTGGGGAGAAAAAGCTACCAGTGGTTTTTCCCCCATCTGATGAATTAAATGAAGTGTGTGAAGAAGCGTGGGCTTCCCCCGATAAGAAACTGGTAATTTCTAAAAAGTTACTAATGGCGTACCC